>NW_020955210.1:1610825-1714611 GCF_003031625.1 Empidonax traillii
GGGGGGGGGGGAGTGCATGAAAAGTCCATGTGAGAGTAAGTGCATATATCGAGCATAAAGAAGAAAGAACTGCAGTGTGGTAAATGTGGAAAATAGAAGAGGAATTACATACATTGTCAGAAGGAAGGTGAAGATATTCAAATCCTAAAGGAATAAAGTGTCATACTATGGATTTTAACAGCTCTCCCTAATTCAGAGCTATGAGTTGTTCGGTGTTTGGTGTTGCGATGATGTCAGTAGCTGGGAGTAGAATACCTCGAAAGGAAAACATCTGGAGCTGAGTTGTGGGCAAAGTTTTATCAGAAAGGGTAGTCCCTGGATACTTTTATGTTTATTCAGTAGTGACTACATCATACCAATGAGGATATACAACCAATCTAGGATAAATGTAGAGGGGGAAGGGAGGGAGGTGTCTTACAGAACTCTAAGTCATGTAGTTCACTGACTAGAATAGAAAGCATCTTCGGAGAGCAGAGGCATAGAAAGAGCTCTTGGGTTTTTGGTTGTGTTTTTTGTTTGTTTGTTTGTTTTTGTTTGGTTTGTTTTTTTTTGGTTGTGGTTTTTGGTGAATTTTTTAGGGGGGTGTGTTATTTTTTACTGTGCTCAATCTGAAAGAGTGACTGAATAAATGTAAAAACCTTCATCACATTTACTGTCAGGTATATTGCATCCTTTATCATGAAATCAGTTTCTGGTGGAAAAAATCAACACAGGCAGGACCAAATGGCTGGAGTGTAAACCTGTTTGGTCTATGTGTTAGAAGAGTTTTAAAAGCTCATTTTGAAGGGGATATTGAGGTGTTTTCAGCATGACAACTGATGTCTTAATTGAAATCAGTGGCAGCACTATCAGTTGTCATCATTATGTCGTGACGGTCCAACAAAAAAACAACAAGACGGCTGATTCAGGGCGACATAAGAAAAGGCCTCCTCTTTATTAAAAATCCCAGCTCCTTTTATATCATTTTCAAAAAGCGGCAAGCAAGCAGCAAGCAAGTAGCAAGCAAGCAATAACATCCTAATTGGCCACTCATCATTACCGATACACTTGGCAGCAATCGTGAGACACCTGGAGATGTCCAAGGACAAGGCTGTGGTTCTCACATACCAAATCTACAGACTCACAGCCCGCCCTCGTTCCCCAGTTAGCCTGTGTGTAAAACTTACTTATCTTCAAGGCCACACTGGAAAGTTCCCCAAGTCAATCTCCTCTTCCAGGGAGCCAACAGACCGGCTGTTAACCCCTACAATCAGTGTCTGTGTCTTCAGCTTGTACCTTTCTCTGCCTCCATTTGGGGAGTAGGCTGGTGCTAATTTTGTGTTTATGTTGTAAGAGAGAGCACAGATTATGTGTTTTGTAGTAGCTGAGCCATGCTATATAAACCCCTGAAATTCATGTTCTTAGAGAGGGGGGGCTACCATCCCTCTGCAACACGTGGGAGTGCCTCTCGCACCTGCGTTTGGTTGTAGCCCAGCTGCTATCATCAGGATTTAGAGCAAATATGTCATAAACATTTTGCAGGTGCCACGTTTGGAATCACAGCTATGCACTGCTTGATTTACTCAACTGCATTGCGTAGTTAACATGGTTTACTGTCATTTCAAGTCTAGCCATAGATAACATAAAAAGGAATTGGTGTTTACATCCACCATTCCACCCTCCATGCTTTCTAAACTGTGGATGCATTTCAAATAATAAAGTACTCTTCTATTCTGGTATTTTCAGGATATTTTAGGGCTCATTATGAATATAGAGAAACAGCAAGAAATGTTTTCCTCTTTAACTGAAATAAAGTAGATATCAATTGGTAAGGTTAATTATCACATATTTAAAGTATACAGGCAGAGAGCAACATCACTAACCTTAGAGCTGAATGACATTGGCTATGCATCATTATATTTAATTATTAATTGTATTTAATCCTACAAAGTAGTAAAATTAAACTACTGGTTACGTTACCAGAGGCTATATTTCTTTCACCTAACTTCTACTAATATCGGACAATCTTTAAGGTTCATTCCAACACGAACCATTCTATGATTCTATTCTGGAAATGCTACTTAATTATTCAAAATGTGGCAAAGATCACCAGGCTTGTGCTGCATCTTTTCAGCTAATAACAAGGAGGGCCAGTTTTACAGAGAAGTGCAGTTAATAAAGGAAAAGGGACAGAAGTTTGCAGAAAAGCATCTCTAAGGTTAATGACATCAGTGAAGCAATTTAAAGCAACTAAAACAGAGAATGTAATGTAGAGTAATTAGAAGACAGCACATGAATGGGATACATGAGTAATCAGCACAAAATAAAATGTGCTTTTGCAAATAATTGTGGTCATGTACCTTTGCTCTGGCACTGGGATATTTGTAGCAGGTTCCCCCTGCCCCTCAGTGCTACCTGTGCACCCAGGCAAGCTACCCTGTCTGCTTTGTTCTGCTCTGGCAAGACCTTCCTGTCACTCCAGAGTTAGTTCAGATATTTCTGTGCACTTGTAGCCCTGAGCTGTGTAGTTTTAGCCCTGTTTGCCAACTGCATATAGATCAATAGCTGAAAATGGCATGTTTATGTTTTCTGCTGCTTCTAGAGAGGTACCTTGCTCACCCATCAAATACATCACATAAGCCCATTCATATTTTATTATCATTACAGGTTCTGATCCCTGTACATTCTTTTATGGACAACAAGCAACACATGGGTATGGGAAGCAAGGGGAGGAGATACAGGGAGGGATAGTTTGATGTGTGGTGCACCCAGTTCATGCTGAGATCAGTACTCTGACTGACTTAATTGGAAACTGAAGGCTCTATTTTTAACATAGATTAAGAAACTCTGGAAACCTGCCAGAGCAGGCATCAACCTTCCAGTTCAGCATAGGACAGGTCACCCACAAAACTGTACTTTCTCTCACCTACCCATTAATTCTTGGGCCACCTTAAATAGCAGATTTGACATAAATTACTATTTTTCATATTCTGAAGACTGAAAAACCGAAGCCAATAGTTGACCTGAGGTAAATTGTACTTTAGGGAAAGGGCAGATGCAGAGTTAGAGCCCAGCCCTTCACCTGCAAGGCTGGTGTATAATTTGGTAAATCAGACTTAGACTGTTCTTTAACCCAACTCAGACTAGTAAATGCAGAAGCAAGATGAGAGAACTTGAGATACTTGGGATTTTATTTTTTTTAATTATTATTTTTACTGGGAATTTCAGTGTAACTCTCTGGCTTTGTGCTTGCGCAAAAATCCTTCCAAATGTAGATCAAAGGTTGCCTTCAGGTAGGGTTGCAGTTTAGGGTTTGGAAACAGCCTGCTGTGGGAGGTGTGAACTTCCACACCCTCCAGTGGTAGAAGTGGAAAGGCTGTTGCCTCCTCACTGGGGAGGACCTCCAAGCTGGTGGAAAGTGTAATGTCAGAGTATAAACATTTATCAGCATAATCCAGGGGATTTTTGTTAAAATCCAAAACTGAGAAACAAAGAGGAAAAAGTTCCGTTGTGTTACTCAATTTCCATAGAGGGTTTCACTGAAATGGTCCCATATGTAGAAATTGGTGATATGAACAATCTTGCACATGCTGTATCTATACCATCACTGGTAAAGCTGGTTGTGAAAAGCTGGTTACAGGGCCATGGTCCTTCTGAAACTGTCCTGGTAGTGATGAAAACAAGTTTTTTTTCTGAGGATGGATAACTTATTGCAGTAATAATCAGTGTGAGCAGCCATGAGTATATTTTAATACTATCTGCTGGAGGAAGAAATAGTGTCAGTAAGTGTCGGGGTTTCAGTGGCTTCTCGGGGGTCTCTCCCGGCGCTGTGAAGGTTCCTAGGGCTGAGATCACCTCTTCCCCCCCCCGCTGCCTGCCCTCGTGGCGTGGACAGGCAGCGGAGGGGCCTCTGCCCGGAATAGAGAGAGCACGCAGCACACAGGGAGGCCAGCAGGAAAAGAGAGAGTTTATTCAAATGTCCCCCAGCTTATATAGGCTGGTGGGACGAGTGGTGATTGGACATTTAGATAGCCAATACAAAGAGACAATATCCAACATAGGAACCAATGATATTCAAGTGAGTTATCAGTTTTTAACCCTTACAAGTAAGACTAATATTCAAAGCCACATGGTGCAGTATTATTAGACTCTTTCAGAAGAGATGATACATTCCCTTTGGTAAGCTACAGGGAATGGTCATGACTGCAAATGTGAGACCCTGCTTCCCTCCCATCCCCACTGGCACCTCTATTCCATTCACATGAGGAGGAACTTTGTACAAAAAAAAAGCACAAAGGATGGAGACTCTGACCTTCGTGCTGTGCTTAAGCCAAAGGCTCCTTAGGGCAAAATGGTGTGTGATCCTGGAGTGCAGTTGGTGGCGCTCAGCCTACAAACTAAAGGTACCAAGATACTGTCTATGGCTGAGCAGGGAAAATAGTCAGATAATGTTTTTTTTTTTCTTAATACATAAAAATCAATGCAGATTCCAGAGAAATCCTAAAATTTGTGGTTGGAAATATTCCCCATCTCCTTAGTGGCCAGCAGCTTTATATATTCATAGGAAAAGACCTGAAAATTCAGTTGTCTTTGACATTCTGGGGAAACTGAATCCATTATACTCTTCACAAATTTCAGTGAGCTTCAGGAGCATTTAGTTTCCCTTCAGAAAAGAGCTGTCCCCTCAGGCACATCAGAAATCTGGTTCTCCTCACAATGGTCTTGGGAAGGACCATCTCCGTTGTGGATTTTAGCAGGCCAACATCACATGCAGTCAGATTTGCACCATAAGCAAGTTGAACTGTGAGGGTTTAAAATGATCTGTGGGACATGCCATGGACTCTTCCCAAAGTTACTGCAAGCTTTGCTTTTCTCTGGCAGTGAAATTAGGTTTGTACCCCTGGGAATTTCAATAGGAATCATTGAATTGTCACTCATATACTTTCTAAATTCAAAACCAGTGTTTACTGTGGTTTTTTTGAGGCATCACACTATAGATAATAAATTTCTAACTATTTCCTGCAATTGCCTCTTCTGCAGCCAATAGAGTAATGAATTTGCTGTTTTGTTCAGCAGCTGAAGACTCTGCTGCAGGAGCATCTTTCCAGGCCCTTGGCTCCAGAGGAGCTGTTTAAGTCTTTAAAAGCAGTTGTCCTTGACTTATTCACTTTTGATGGTGATGAATTTTATTAATTAGAATGATTAGCAGACCACATTCATTGGATAAATATTAGTTTGGTTCTCTGTAAAATTAAAGACTAGGCCTAATCTTGCAAGCACAGAACTAAGGGACCACCTTCATGCCTGTGAGTAGCTCCACTGAACTCATTTAGGTGTTTGCAGGTGGCTACATACCATGTTCTCAGTGTCCTGTGTACAAAATTCCCTCTTCTTCTCTTTTACTACATAGAGAAAATGGTTGGGTTTTTTTGTTGTTGTTGTTTTGTACGTGTATGTATGTGTTTAGGCAAGTAAATTTGTCTTCTCATATTTGGCAATAACAAGTCATCTGGTCATTTCCAACCGCAGCTGACAAAGAAGACACAGTGTATTGGAATATCATTTCTAATGACTGGAAATTGTGTTAGGCGTCATTGAAGGGAAGTACCTCTTACATCACAGTGACAGATGAGGGCCCTATATATGTCTATCTTTTTTTACAAATGACTGTTTATAAAACTAAAGTTCCCTTCGAATCTCGAAGAGAAAGTACAGAAAAATTGAAAGCAAAAAATAAAATCCTTTAAAATGAAAATAATTGTCATATTTTAAAATATTTAAATAGAATGTATAAAAATGAAAATAATATTAATTTATTTTGAAAATGTATTTAATCTTACTCCAATATCCTGTTTTGAAACCTTTTTACATTTAATCTTTAAAGTGTTTTGTATGAAGCAATAATTTTAAAATTATTGCTTTTATAAGCAATAATATTTTAAATATATTTTAAAATAATATTTTAAACTATAAAATAGTTTTGATGACTATTAGAACTGCAGGTTTTATAGAATTTATGCTTTCATATCAAACCTGTAAAATAAAGAAATCTGTTGTGAATTTTAAAACAGAACACCATCTCATTATGTTTGCTGCTGTTGAAAGCTTGTCTTTTCTGCTCCTGCCACAGCATTTTGTTGGGGATATGTGGAACTAATACAGTGTGGCCACTTGATTTTCTGGTTGCCATTCCGCTGAGTTTCACATTTTAATAATACAGACTTGCTCTATAAAAGCTAAAATACCAAAGTTTTTTTAATATAAATATGCATTTTTAAAAAATATAAATTAGCACTGATTCCTTCTTACCCTAGCAACACCCCTGCCCTATAATAAACATTTGAAAAGTCTGATGATATGACTATACATAAAATAAAACTTGAAGATTGTTTCTGAGACCACTAAATCTGAACAACTTCACCAGTGGAGATTAAAGAAACTCATCATTTGGATAAATGGGAATGGGTAATGAAGTGATGAAAGTGATGGGAAACAGAGTGGCAATTACAATACATGTAAGTGAAGGATTTTGCTAACTGACCATATATATATATATATATATATATATATATATATATATATATATAATTCCATCATTGAGTGGCTGGCTCAAATATGTTATGAAATGACATACAAATGACATCAGTAGCCCAAACTTTTTATGAAATCACATCATCTGTATTAGAAGAATTTATTTGTTTCCAGTGTCCATTTCTACTGCAGATGGGTTCAGTGCCTGGGCACCAGAATAGGAGGTGTTGGCTGCCCACCTGAACTGACACTGGTCTCAATCTGCCCTCACAGTCCACACAATCAGTTCATCCACATGACCTGTTCAGTGTGTATTTTATTTGAAATGTTATAGCTGTAGAAAAAAAAAAAAAAAAGAAAAAAGTGCATTTTAAAGATTGATTTTGACAGTGTGTTTCATAATAGAACTGTTTTATTTGTGTCTTCAGGATGTTGATCTGAAAGCATGTCAGGAAGCTTTGGATGTCTGCTGTCCACACCGAGAAGATGATCAGCTGGAACTGCAAGAGGAGGAGAAAGACATAAATCAAGTAAATGATGAAAAAAGTGGGAGAAAAGTGTGAAGAGCAAGTGAGGGACAATATAGGTCTAATCATAAAGATAAGGAGAAGTGAAAAGAAATGGAGTTAAAGGTTTTGAAAGGAATATTTTATTTCCTCTTTTCATTTGGAATATCCCTTGCAAGGGCAGGAAAGGAATCATCTCTTTGGATGATATTTTGTGAATGATGCCCTTGCCTCCTCCCCTCCACCCCTCAGTACAGTTTATGTAGTTGAAATATCCTGAAGTTTACAGAAAACACTTGCAAATAACTATTTTTCAGTTTGGTTTTATCTTCTCCATCATGTAAGTGTTGTTCTTGTGGGCAAGGCTTTTCTTTTGCCTACAAACACTAGGGAAATGGATGATAAATTATACTGCTCTCACCATTTATGTGAAGCTTGATGCTTGGATGTAGAATTCCATTTGGGACACCGGACTGTTCTGCGCATTTTGGGGTTTGTTCTCTCTGAGAGCTACAATGAAAAGGGTACTCAATCTACTTGAGACCTTGTGAAAGCTGAGCTGTTCTGCTAATTCTAGCAACGTCTTATCTCCCATCAGTATGAAGACTTGATGATGGGGTCAGCAGCATTATTTCACAGAGCTGTGCTCTGCTTCCTCTCAGACTGATTTTTACCTCCTTTTATGTAAAATAACTGTCCTTTACAACACGTTTCTCTTTCTTCTGTCACAGAGCAACCGCAACCATGTAGATTCCCTTCTTTCCCTCGAGGGCTATTTACAGCTTCTGTCATCGCAGATGGAAAACATGCTAGAGGTAAATGAGAAAAAACATGTATTGCTAATAGATTGGAATACAGTCAGGGATTACTGGGTAATGACTTATTCTGTTTCATCTAATAACCACAGCCTACCTCACCCACTCCAGGAATATATCAGCAAAACAAAGTAGTAAATCTTACCTGAAGATGCTAAAGATGCTCCTACCCACCTTTTACAGCAGCTGTCATAGGCTCTATTTAAAAAATTTTCCCCAGGAACTTGTCTGGGATATGAAAGCTACAGAGCTCTGTCTTTACTGTGACCTGGTGTTCAAAGATGAATGGAGCCACTGCACAACCTAATCAGTTCAATTAATAGTTGCTTTTCTGAAACCTAATGCCATTTCATATTTGTACAGCAGCTGTTGGTGTGTTTCTCTAGAGCAGCACTGAGTTATTACACTGAGTAGCAGCTATTGAGCATTTGTAGTGAAAGATTACAGTTGACATAAATACTGGGTCACGTGCTTACAAGGTCACTACCCTCAAGCAGAACAGACCCATCCTCACTGCAAATCAGGTCAGTCAGCATTAGCAGCAAACCCATTCAGTTTCTGGCCTTCTGATACTATTGTTTACTTTCTGTGTGCCCCTCTTGACAAAAAATCCCCAGTAATTATCTTAATTGGAGTCTCCCTTCTCTCCCACAGCTCATAGCTGTGATCATTGACCATGAAGCTACTCTCTACATTCCTTTTTTGCACTAGTTCAAGGGCATCTTACATTCACTTCATCATAGGAGCCTCTTCCAGGGTCAGTAGTGTTTTCTTTATAATGTCATAGATTTGGGAACGTAACTACCTAGGTTTGATAATCTCTAGGTTGGAGAGTGCTTCCCAGCCCAGAAATTAGCCTTCTCCTCTCTTCAGTTCTGGTAATGGATTGCACACAAACAAGATGCAGAAGTTCATCAGTTTAGTTTTCTTTGTTCTCATAATTTGAAATGAATTTGGCTGTAGCCTTCATGCAGCTCTAATAATACACAGTTCCATATTATATTTGAGACTATTCATGCAGTGCCATCTATAGACTTTGAGACTTGGTCTTTATGGTACATCATTCCTTCCCTGTGGAAAGTGCTTTTTACACTGTCTGTTCAATGAGTAGCAATCCAAAAGCCCTCCCCTGCAACAGAGTAAGGATGCTCAGCTATGGAGGAATCCTTTTTGCTTCCTACTAAATGTATTTACATTCTCAAGTATTTTGTATCCATCCATGGATATGACTACTCTGCTTGTCAGCAAGTGACCTGACATAATCTCAGGCAGTGGCTTTCTACTTCTAGAACCCAGCAACTATAACTCAGGCCCAGAAAAGGTGGACCTTAATGCTACTGGAGCATTATCAGTCCAGTTTACTGTTTGGACTTCAGGGCTGAGGGATCACAAAACAGCTTTATTTTTGTAAAGAAAAACTGAGTGGTAATTTAAAGTCAAAAGACATCCACAAAAGGTGTGATCTTGGTGGGGATGTTTCCTCTAAACTCACTAGCAAAGGAATTTGGTTGAAATCTGGTTGCAACAGACCTCAGTTAAGTAAGCTAAACCAAATGTGGCACCTCACACCCCCCAAAGCTTTATAAACTGTGAAAGTGAGACTGTGACAGCAAGATCCTAATGTTCATGTCTTCTACCCCTCTTTTCTTCACCACTGTTCTCACTGGTTAACTTCTGTAGGTGAGCTATTTATCTTCTTTAAAAAGTTAATTTTCTAACAGGTTAGCACACTGAACCAGCTCACCCTTGAATCATCAATACCACTACCAGTGAAGGGCCATGACCACTCCTCCAAGCAAGATCTTTTCTTAAACCAGATCAGGTGTAACATACAAGTGTAATTTGATGTACACTTGGCAACAGTCCCATTTCTACCCCTCAACACTCATCAGTCCCACGCTGTCCTTTGCAAGTCCTTCTCCCATTCCTTAACTCAGTTTACATCTGCACCCTTCCCACTTCCTTTTGCCATATGCCAGTATAGGTTATGCTTTGTAAAGATAGGAAACAGCATTCAGAATAGCTAGAAGAAGAGTTTGACATATAAAAATTTGGCTTTAATAGAGTCAAATAGTGCATTATTAAAAAACAAATTGATTGTGACTGTGTAGGCAAGGGATACAGAAGCATTAATTTTATAAAGATCCCCTTTTCCCCCCCATCATCTTTTAGGTGAGCTTACTGGAAGATACACAAGTTGCTACTTCTAGTAGAGGTCAAAGCCCATCATCTGTACACCACAATATAAATTTGACTCAGACACTTCACCATTGTTTCAGTCCTCCTGATGCCATGCTACTAAGAACAGACTACCCCACTCAATCAAATTCAAAACTGTGGCATTTACAAAGGCAAGAGTCTTTTCTTGAGTCAAGTTCTAATATCACAAATCCAGAATCACTACTTCATGGGTCAAATTTGACAGGGCTGGTTTCAGCAGCTGACCTTAGAAACGTAACAGCCCATGATGATAACTTTGATGAAATTAAACTCATGTCTTTGGCTTTGGATGAAGACTTTGGTCCTATAGAAGTTTCTCAGATCTTTGAAGAGTCTGGCTCAGATTTGGAACTATCTTTGAATTCAAGTCATAGCACCACCTCTTATTCAGTCTGCTGTGAAGATGCTGTTGGGTACAGCAGTGGTGTTAAATCTGCTCCTTCACATGGCATAGGAGCTGTTGATGGCCATTGCCAAGAAAACGCTAAATATGACCATGGGGAATATCCAGGTGATGCAGAGTGTCCTAGAGAAGCCACACTTCAGCAGTTTCTTCATAACCACACTTACAATCAGCTGCCAAGCCAAGGAGCATCTGCTCAAGAGCATCAACAGTTGCTGATGAAGAAATCGAACAATGCGAAGGATAGGTGCCATAATTCTACTGATACAAACCATAGCAGTGATGAATGCTCTGCAAAAGCTCTGAAAATACCTTTTTCAATCGATGAAGTTGTGAGCATGCCCATCGACTCTTTCAATACCATGCTAGCAAAGAACCAGCTGACAGACACTCAGGTGTCGCTACTACGTGACATCAGACGAAGAGGAAAAAACAAGGTAGCTGCCCAAAATTGCCGTAAACGCAAACTAAATGCAATTCTTGACTTGGAAGAAGACGTGTGTAATCTTCAAACACAAAAGGAGAGCCTTAGAAAGGAGCACTCTCAGTGCAGCCGATCAATCAGCCAGATAAAGCAAAAATTAAACAACTTGTACTGTGACATTTTCAGTAGACTGAGGGATGACCAGGGTAGACCTGTTAACCCACACCAATATGTCATTCACTGCAGTAGTAATGGTAGTATTTTCATAATACCCAAACACTTGGTCAAATCTGAACAGAAACAAGATACCACAAAGGAGTAGAAACAAAGATAAGATGGCTGAAGATTACATAGGTTTTATTTTGCCTGGAAGAACAGGGAGACTTGTGTGAAAACTGGAAGTCAGTGATTACAGTAGTTCAAACAGAAACGACAACAATTGAGCAGAAACACTTCATATTCAAAGATCTGTCAAACTCAGCTGACTGTGATTTGTTAGTCTAAAAGCTGAAGCTTCTGAATGAGGAAATCGGAGTTTTAGTCAGAATTAAGGGAGCTAGCCCATCATTGTAGGTGTAGTTTTATATACCTATGTTAAAACTAGGAATTTTGTTGCTGGTGATGGGGGGAGAGGGGAGAGCATCAGTGGGGAATAAAAGCCAGCTTTAGATCAAAGTTACATGTGCAAGAAAAATGTGTTTTAGTCTTGAGTACTTGATTCTTCATACGAAAAGTGACCTTATTTTATTTTATAGCACTGAAAGAAAAATTGTAGCTCTAGTGCATCTCCAACTTAAATTCACTGTGGATTCCCATATTCTCAAGAGATAATCCATGCTTTGCATTTGTTCAGAACTGTTCTGCTTTTCCTAGTTTTCCCTTGAGAAGAGAGGCCCAGGAGGCTACTAGTACTGCATTTTCCTTACTACATTCACCATCACAGCTTCAAGCAGAGATTAATGTACCAAATAATTTTACAACTCAAATGCTCAATCTGCAAATAGATTCTGAAAGTGTCTGATTCAGTGGTGTCTTACCTTCATCCTCTGCAACTGAATCATTCTCAGCTTTCTTTCATGAAAACAGCTGATGGTGAACAAGTTCTGATTCTGCTTCCTAGTGACTGGGATATATTTACTTGTGTACCTTCCCTTTTCCCACTGTTTTGATACCTTCCTCAAGGAGAAGTACTAGAGTTTTTCTTTTTGGCTTTATTAAACTGGTATTTTTTAAGTGTCTTCAAGGTTACAGATTTTTTTTTTTTTTATATTTTCCCTAATCTTTAAAGTAAATTAAATTGAGCCAAATTACTGTTTATCTGTTCTTGTGACTATGAGTTTACACTGATAGCACTGTGAATGAAGTTTATTTTTTTGTGCTATGAAAAAGAAGACACATCACACACATCATCCTGTCCTTTACTATTTTACAACCTGAAAAGGTTGCAAAAAGAGATGGCCTAAAAGGTATGTAGTGAATGACTGGGAAGGAATACTGAGGTGTATTAGTCTGTAAGATATGAAAATAAATACTACTAACTATATAGCACAAATAATTTTTTATATCTTTTATAAAAAAGACACATAAAACTGGTATTAAAAAAAATTCTCATTGGTCATGGCATAATGACAGGTGGAGCAAATTTACAGTCACATATGTTAAAAAATAGCTTGTACCAACACATAAGAACATACACAAGCTTAAATGCCAAATATACCTTTTGAAAAAACCTGCCTGTACCATGTAAATCATGTTGGTTGCTTGTACTTATTTAAGAAAACTGATAGTGTATCAAGTGATATTTTCTAAAAAGGAAGCACTGACTCAGTGCCAAATGCACTGAATTATCAAATGAAATCAGCCTGTTTGAACAATTTGCTTGCATTTTATATTAAAAAATTTCTTTTAAATAAATGTGTGCATGTTTTATTTTTTTCACCACAGCCTCAAATTCATAGTGTTAATTCATAGCAGTGAGTTTTGTTAGTGAGGCCATGAAATTTGCTGCTTCTGGTAAAGCAGCAGTGTGAAGCATATCTATCCTAACTGGTTTTCACAAGGAATTCATCTAATAGCTAGATCACAAACTTCAACTAAAACATGCAGTAGGTACCAGAAACATATGCTGACTTGTGAACTTTATTTTTAATTGCAGGGGGGGAAAGTATATAATTAAGTCAGTATTATTATAATCAATTATTATTATAATCCTTTCCTTCAGTAGCCACTCCTTCAGTAGCAGTGGCAAGTGATCTCTATGAACTCTTGAAAACCCAGGTGCTAAGATGATATACACCCAACTGGGAAACAGTTACTGCCCTCAGCTAACTTAACCCTCATTATTGTTCAATAACTGTATGTGTGAATCTCAATTTCTCAGAATTCAATTAGCTATTGTACCCTTACAAACGCCTCTTCGGCATAATACCAATTTTGAGTGGACTGTAACACTACTGACAGAGACACTGAGCATTAGGTCTGGATGTACTGCACCATTTTAACATTCAACTATCTGCCCAGAGAACAGACAAAACTGTAGGCCGAATTCAGACCAAGGTCCTGTTTTTACAGTTTGAGTGGACTGCCATTAACATTACCTAACAACTGGTGTTAGCTTGTGAAGTGTCCTTCCCTTCTGCAGCTAGCTGATGTTTAAAGAAAAAAAAAAAAAAAAAAAAAAAAAAAAAAAAAAAAAAAAAAAAAAAAAAAAAAAAAAAAAAAAAAAAAGCGCAACCAAAACCTAAACATTGTCTTGGCTATACTTTAACATTTTCACATCCTTCAATGACTTGTGGTTAAGCCAGACACCCTGAACCTTTTAGTGTACTTCACATAACCACCTTAGTCTGTATTTGCAACCCCTATACAAGAAATGCGAGACTGTACAGGACTTCCAGAGCTATTCAGGAAAACAGGACTGATAAAGGAAACTTGTTACTGAAATGGTTGTAAAAGGTGGGCAACAACTGATTGACATCTGTCCAGGCTTCATTACAGGATAGATCTTAACTTTCAAGAAACCAAAACCTAAAGTGTACAAAATCAGGAACTTTATGATGTAAAAACATATCACGGATTATCAAACTTGCTCTGTGTAAAAAGCTATTAGGGCTGCATCCCGCCTTACTACTACGTAGAAAAGCAACTCCCTAACATAGGAACAATAAAAACCTTAGAACACTGCAAAGCTGATGATTGTAAATGTAGCTGCTGATATAGCAACAAAAAATGGAAACGTCAAGGTGGGACTGTTTGAAATATTGCTCCCATGGTAAAGCTATTACATAGCCTTTAACACTTCAGGGTACACTACATTTTTCATTACACTAATAGTGACAAGTAAGAAGTTATCTTCAAGGTAGAAAAGATGTATAAAGGAAAGCCAGTGAGTGGTGGGGATATCCCCACTACATATATATTACCGCTATTAATGCTGGAAGGAACATGCTTGGACCCTAGAGAGCATCACCTGCTGGCTGCCCTTAGATCCACATCTTTTCAGGAAAAACATCCAACCAGAAACAAACACGAGGTACTTTATTAGATTGCAATACCCACTGTATGGTTTATGACATGCATGGCTGAACACTCCTGCATTGGCATCCTGCAGGTAAGCCCTCCCTGAGGAGTCACAGCACACAGCTTGAGCACTACACACGCACTGAATGACCACTACAGCACCGAAGTGCAGCTTTAGCTTCATGAGTTTGGTTTTATTTAACACATTTGGCTTTTTACAAAGCCAAATTTTACAAGCTAACATTGTTCCTGCTCAAGAGCTTACAATCTAGTTTTAGATGGGAGAACCAGAAGAAAAAATGTCAATGAAGAAATACGAGACAAAGCAGCTTCATATCAATTTGTCAATCTTTGTCCCAAAATACACACACAGCATTTGTATCTCTTATAGGAGTCAGAAGAACAGTATTAACAAGAATCTCAAGGAGAGTTAGCAGAGGCCTATAAATGAAGCAACAGGACACTCAACACCAGTTTGCAGTGAAAAAACTATTTATTAAATAAACCAAATAGAAATGGCACGTGTAACCATGTGAAGTCTTATCACTGTAGTGTCCCTTGTAAAAGTGCTGCAACTTGGCACCTGTGCTAGAACTCCATTAAGTGCATCAGCCACTCACTTTCACACATGAATGTCCCAACGTGAACCAAGAGCAAGCAGACCAAATAAGGAGGGAAAGGGGGGTACTGGTAACAGCAATTGTCTAGGACTTTCCCCCAGTCACACCTTTTCATACAATGAAGCAACATGGGAGGTCACACATAGGTTGTAACTACATGGTCCCCAAATATGTTCACAGCACTGTCAGGCAAGTCACAGCTATTTATACACCGGTAATTTTACTGCTGATAAGCAAGGTCTTGCTCCATTAACTGGAGTAACTCCTGACAACACTGAAACTTCTTCAGTGCAAATCAACAGTAGCTGCAAAGCAAAAACATGACCGTTAAGAGGGACAACTTCTGGAAAAATGGATTGGTGTTACCTGGGCAAACCCTTCCATATAACACTCCTATATACATCCCTGGTACACTGAATGGTATGGCTGAAAAAACGACAACGGGGCATCTACCTTAGGAGGAAAAAAACCAACAGCACTATTATGGGGTTTCACTCACATCACACACCCCACTTTGAAAACAGACACTACAGCTACAGGGAATGCACTGTTCCAGTAGGTTCCCAGCAAATCATCCTGCACCACCGATGTGGTCAAGCTGCCAAAACACACTCAGCACACAACTCCTTGAAAATTCCTATCTGTTTCTGGGGCTCAGTTTTTCTTCCCCAGTAGTAGTACAAGTATCATGTATATTCATCGTAAACCTAAAATACAGTTGTCTTCCCCACACGTAGCAGAGTTCAAGTCCTGTTCATTTTACAATATTAAAAACAATTGTTCGCATTTTCCTAAATGGTTTTAAGCACCTGCAGCACAACAGAAATCAATAAAATCCAGTTTTCATTGTAAATAACACCATCTCAGTGGCCAGACCCCTAGTATTGACCTTTTCACCATCACTTTATACACGAGTCACCCACTGTATTTTCTGGCTCCCATACCAGCAAGTTGTTTTTCATTCCTCCCTCAGTCAGCTGCAGAAAGTGTTTGCTGTGGGAAAACTGGGCCTAGTACTGACAACCTCATCCTTAGTTGTTAGTACAATGACACATAGTGTTACACTTACTTTAAAAACAAATGTTGTAGTGACATAAACCCAACTTGACAGAAATTAAGAAATACACACTGTCTACAAAATGATAATCAGGAATTGACCACACACACTGCTGGTTTTATTTGAAATTGCTGACTTCCAGCATCAGTCTGACTCCAAAGGGTGATTTCTCTCACCAAATTCACTGGTGAACGCTGCAACCGTCACTTAACTTTTCAAGAACATACCAAGAGAAAAGTTATGAAAGTTCAACAGTAAGAAATCAAGAAACTTAAAACATCAGGTTTCCAAGACTTTAAATATCTGCTAACTTCATTTTTGTATAGTGCTGTCCCCTATACACTCCCTTCCCCCAGTGCCAGAAGATCAAAATTAAAACATCCTGATTATGGAAAATATAAGACATTTAATTCAAGTAAATTTTTAACCTTGTTGCAAAACTAGTGAAAGACTATCAGAAATAGAGAATTAATTACTGCCCTTCAAAGTGGTTTGGGTTTTTTTAAATGTATGAATGTGGACTTGGCAACTGTAAAGAAGAAACTTCCATCAACTAAATCTAAGTTACAGGAAAGAAGGCAAATTCCTTATGATCTGGTCAACTCAGTCTGTTGGGAAGAAGAAAGTAAAGCAGATTTTATCTTCATTTCCTGCTTCCGTTGCAGCCCACCTGTTACCTATGCAAGTATTTTAAAGTTCAATTTAAGAAACAGAAAAAAGCTGCATGTGAATCCTTAAACAGTATTATAAAGAAAGTTAAAGACACAATGATTCTGCCATAGCTAGGCATATAAATTTAAAGTTTAGAATAAACCGTGTATGAAGGTAACTCGTTAAAACAGTATAAACTGAAGATACTTTCCCTCAAATACCATTCCCAACTGAACTTTTCTCAAGCTCAGACTTAAGTGTTTGATTTAGCAGGGTTTTCATTTTGTTTGGGGTTTTTTAAAAATTTTTTTCCGCCCCAGATGCAGCTATCAATATGGCACAGCAACAACTCTACATTCCATTCAGTCTTTCTCTCTTCACCCTAAAAACTCTTTACAGGTGAAAAGGATATTGTCCTATTGCCATTTGACAAACTGACAAACATGACCAAAAAGATCTATTTTTAAGCACTTGTGTCCAACAGCAAAGAGATCAGCGTTTTGAAGTTGCAGCACTGTTTCTCTCAAGAGAGAACAGATGCCTATGGTCAGAGAAACAAGTTCTGTAAAGACACTTATCAAACTGATTCTGTTTTAAATTCACCTCAAAATGGAATGTTTCAAATCATGAAAGGGTCTAAAAGCTGCACATAAACATTATTTAATGTTAGATACACACTAAGTTTTTATTAAGCATTACACTAGAACTACTTTGGTATAAAAAATACTTTATTTTAAAGCTATGAAAGTTATAAATATATGTAGTTAAACTTTCTACTCACAGAATGTTTGCTATTTTAACATTAGTGATTTGTTTCTCCTAACGAATCTGAATTTTATTCGAAAGGTTTACAAGACATTTTTACTATAATTTAAAAAACCCAGCATTACAGGGAGCTGTACTAATTGTGATGTTTTATCAGTATTCATTTAACCTCTAGATTTTTAATGAAGGCAGCAAAAACAACTATTTTCTGATGATACAGAATTTCTTATTTCTTGAAGCGTTTCTGTGGTTGACCACTTCTTCATTAGTTACCTGCAGCATGGCACCTTCCTGCCAAAGAAAAAAAAAGTGTATCTGAAGATGTTTATCACATATGTCTAAACCAAATTACCAATAGGGGAACTTCAGCCATTTTTAAAAAAAAAAAAAGGTATAAGCAGTTCACTGGTGTGTCTAACCCAAAAGGAACAGGACATTTGTTAGCTGAGTCCATGTTCTTCAGTGGGTAGCCTTTTAAAGGCAATGGAACTTTGAAAGTAGGGCATTTTTTGGTTGCCTTTTTTGATAGGCTTTGTTGATTTTTATTTTAAAACCAAATCTAGTAGAGTATGCCACCCTTACTCTGAATAACTCATTCATTACTTGATGAATTTTCATTAATTTGAGGTGCAAACATTCAATGCAGTAAGAGTAAGGCTGACTGAATTTGGCACTAAGGTTTGTTAGCTGCAAGAACTATAAAAAATGGTGGAAACCTCAACATTCTAGCCAATTTCCAATTTACATAAACACGTTGTACACTAAAGAAATACCACCTGCAGTTTCATTTGAAGTTTTCACTTCCCCTCCTAAAGAACTGCTTATGCAGTTGTTAAAAGAATGGACGACACATTCCTTCACAGAGGCAGATGTATTCTGTGGTGCAATTTTTTCCTTACACGTAAACAGTCTACAGTTACTTGGGAACCTTCAGGATGAAACGTGTTATATAAAATAGATTACAGCAGACAAGACACATAACAACATAGTTCATTTTCAACAGCACAGAACTACCTTCATTGCATTACCTTGCAACCACCATAATGCATAGACTCCCAAGAAAAAAGAAAATGTTGCAGGATGCAAAAATAAAGTTGTATGATTTAATTAACTTGTGACCTACCATTTTAACTACCAACACCAGGGATGGAACCCTTGCAAAGCTTTACTAATGGACACTTGCAGGTCTCATTTGTTCAACTGTAGCAGTGTACAGTGGCAGCAGTCTATGCTTGTCCAGGGTTCATATCATAGCTAGATTCCAGTAGGAAAAAAATATGTTAAGTAGCTGAAATTAACAAAAATTTGTTTGTAAAAAATTTAATACAAGAAAACAGGATTCACAAATTTCTTTTCAATTTGTAATTGTTAATTAATTGCTATGTTAAACTACATAACGATAATCACTATACTGAAAGAATACTGTCAGACAATATTAAATTTGGTTTTGATACATTAAGAAAGGAAAAGTAAATAAGATCTTACCTAAAGAAGTTTAACTGAAGCTTAGAACTATTTTGCTCTACACCCTCAGCCTTCGTTGGCATCCTTATTAATCAACTACCGTAGTTAAAAGTTTTGCAGAAATACAGCGCAGCTTTTAAAGACTGGCTGACCTTAGTGACGTTTTCAAGAGTTCTCTTGTACTAGACCTGTGTCCCTGGAAGAGTACCTTGCTGGGGTTATTTCCTTCCCTTGCCATTGAAGCAGCAGCATCTAAAAAATCTAAAAAGGTGTTTCTCCTTGCAGAGATACCCCTTAAGTTACCTAGGTATTTTACACCTGATCATTTACAGACAACATACTTTTTCTGATCAGCATTTAATTTACACGTACAACAATAGCTTTATATTATTTGTGGGACCTTATACTACCCACTCCTTGCCTTATTTTACAGTATTAAAAAAAAATCTAAAATTACACAATATTTCCTTTAGAATTATTTTATTAAAATCATAAATGTACAACAGCTTCTTAACTCTACACACGCACTTAAATTTTTAAAAGGAAAACGTTATGTCTTATTACACCATGATCCTGGCTAAAAGCTTTTCAAAACTTTGAGAAAAATCTTAAAAAAGGTTTCACATGTCACCTGAAACTTACAAATTTAACATTATCAAAGGAATGCTTCTACACTTACAAAGACCACTAGAAAGAAACAACAATTAAAAAGCTAAGAAACTGTCTCAAAGGCATTTTTACAATCCTTCCTCCACGGTAAGGTAATGTTATTAAATAATCCAAATCCATTCACAAAATGGCTCTCTGCATCTGCTCTGGTGTCTTCTGCCATACCACTGCATATTTATGCATGACTGAGATAAGTGTTTCCTTAACATTGTTATTTCGATAACCTGAAGCTGTTCTGTTACCTCTGGGCTCTCATCCTCTCCTATTTATACAGTGAAGCCTGTTTCAACAGAAGTAAAGAGTAAAAAAATAGGTTATGAAATTATTCATCTAACCATTTTTTAAAGGAAAGACAATATCCTAAAAAGCTTTAAACTCCTGCAGCTACTCTCAAGAATCACTGCATTTTTAACACTAATAAACATACTTACCCATGGCATGCTTGAAGAAACTCAGTAACGGCTCCTCCCTCCATATCCACCACTTCCTCCACTGCCCCCTGGACCATAGTTTCCTGCAATTGCAGAACAAGACACAGAACAGTTCCATCAGTACACTTTTCAAATCTAGGAATGCTTTTGACTGAAGCAATCACTCAATCAAAGCTTGACTGAATGAACATAAACATCTACTTTATTTCCAGAAACAGCATATACAACAAAGACTTTAACTTTTGCTGTCTTACACTAACTAACTTCCAAAGACTTCCTCAGGAAGGAACTACAGGCTGAAATCTTAAGACGATTCAACAGTGTTATATGTAATTTGACAGTCCTCTCTTGAGCCTGTGAGGGCTGACTGCTTGCACACTAAACCTTACAAGGAAGGGCCTTCCTTATGTTTTAGTTTCCATTTCACAAGCTTTACGTGCCATATTAAATAACATTTAGGCAACAAAAACCAGGAAGTGCCAGGAAAAAAATGACACAAGAAGAGGAAAGAAAAAAGAAATCCCAACAAGTCTGGTAGTGATTAACTACACTTTCTACAAAGTGTAACAACTAAAATCTTTGCAGATTGGAAAATGCAAAACACTGTAGATCAGCTTTGTATATTTTATCCCTGAGACAAGCTTTGCAGTTTTAAGATGGAAAATGGTAGCCAACTTGCATAAAGAACATGGGCGCTGCAGTCCATCTACTGCAGAAGTTACCCAATTTCTACGCATCAATCTTGGAATTATATAGAATGGTCTGGGTTGGAAGGGATCTTTCATCTTGTTCCAAGTCCTGGGTAACCTGTTCCAGTGCCCCACCACCCTCATAGTAAAAGTTCTTTTCCTAAAATCTAATCCCAATATACCCTCTCTTTAGTTCAACAGATGTTCTATCTTCCCTTCTACTTCTCCAATGGACTAAAAGCCCATCCACTCTGGCTACAAGGAAAGTCAGGACATATACAATACCTCCACCATATGGTCCCCCCATGTTTCTACTGCCACCAAAATTTCCACTCTTCATCGGACCATAATTTGAAGGTTGTTGGTTGTAGTTTCCAAAATCATTATAGTTTCCACTTCCATAATTGCCTGCATTATCAATACAAAAGAAATACCTAGATGAGCTAAAACATACACAACACTAAGTTATCTCACTATTAGTTTTAATAAACTAAGAAATTACACAGGTATTCCAGCAGGGCATGCAACAGTGTTTTCATTCTATGTCATACTACTTGGAAAATGACAGTTTCCTTATGTAACATTTATAAATACCCCTCCCCCCCAATTTCAAATGATTTGCACTAATTTAAACTTAAATGCTTGGATGTTTCAAGCCTAAACATTACCTCCTCCATAGTTGTCATAACCACCTCCATAGCCCCCACCCTGGTTGCCATATCCAGGTCCTCCTCCACCATATCCTCCTCTTCCTCCTCCATAACCAGGACTGCCACCAAAGTTGCCACCTGTGATAACACAATCCTTTAAAATAAACTTTTCAGTCTAAGAGACACTAATTATACAAAGAAACAAAGGCTATTCTTGCATTTGGAAGTCTACAGGGGGGTAAAAATGCAGTTTTGGAAAGAAATTTCTATGAACAGTACTTTTAAAGGCACATACCAACTGCTACTGTAACCAGATCATGATCAAACCCCACAAGACAGATTGCCTAAAAGCCTCACTGATAGGCATAATTAAAACCTTTGTCAGGAAATTTAAGACACACTCTACAGAAAAGGATTCTACAAAAAAGGACATGGTTGTTCACGAAATAAGCATGCAATTTGCCATATGAAAGTTTAACATGAGCCAACAACCACGTATGCTTCTTAAAGCCAACAAAATGGCTTAGGCAATTAATATGTATTTTATACAAACTTTAAGTAAATATAAAAGTGTTTCTGAATGAGAGAAAAACAAATCACCACAATAGTAAACTAACCTCCAGGTCCTCCGCCATATCCATTATACCCATCACCAAATCCACGGCCACTTCCATATCCATCTATTGGGAGAAAAAAACACCAAAAATATTTGAATCTACCTGTACCAAACTAGTTATATATTCTCAAACCCCTATGACCTTAAGAATCAAATCTCAGAAATTAAGGACATGTACCCTTGACTTCAATACACATACACCCAATAAATGCTCAATCAATTTCTCCTTTTCTTGCATTTATACAATATCCAGTTTTAAAAAGTCAGGCGAGTGCTGCATAGAATCAGACAAGTCTCAGAATTCCTTAACAAACAAGATGATAAGTTTAGTTTACTTCTGGCTTTTAATAGAAGTTTACCCAAAACTTCATTTGCGAATTATTTTTCCCAAAAAATGTCTAACTGCTATAACTGCATTGTATTAAACAGCATAGAACTTACAAAGTTACCCAGAACCAGAAAGACACTATTAGTAAGGTAAAAAAAAAAATAAATGCTACAAACATGCCTGTCTTACCGGCTCCCCCTCTGAAATTGCTGCCAGGTCCTGGACCAAAGTTGCCACCACCTCCACGAGCATCACCAAAACCGAAGTTCCCTGTAACAGTTTAACATTTGTAAGGAGTGAGGTCACAGAAAGTGAACACAAATCAAACACAAACCACTAACCATTACTTGTACGTACCTCCTCTCCCACTCCTAGAATTCTGAACCTCCTGCATTTCCTGTCTAGAGAGAGCTTTCCTTACTTCTGCATTATGGCCATTGATGGTGTGGTACTTCTGCACTGTAACCATATCAAATAAGATATTATCAGCACATAAGTACTGATCTGGCAGTTACTAAGAGCATCAAACTTCCAAACCATACACACTCTGAATCATTTCCAAGAACACAAAACACCACACACTTTTGAAACAAAGACAACAGTACTTATTTGAAATTCATGTTCCCATGTTCACCAAAATCACAATGTAGCACATATACATACATAACTTACATCATATAATATATAATATAACCATTATCTCTTTAAGTTTAGCTTTACACAATTAACAAGACTGCAAGGATTAATACTACTAAATGAAAGAGTGAAATGAAGTTTACTTACATACAATTTTATCCACAGGATCATGGTCATCAAATGTAACAAATCCAAACCCCCTCTTTTTACCAGACTGTCTATCAGTAATGATTTCAATAGTGTCAATTTTCCCATATTCTTCAAAGTAGTCACGAAGGTGGTGCTCTTCAGTGTCCTCTTTAATACCACCAACGAATAGTTTTTTCACAGTAACATGAGCACCAGGTTTTCCAGATTCCTGTTAAAAGAACTCTTTAAATTATCATAAAGAAAAACAATTTCACAAATCACTGTTTTGCCAGAATTGCAGGAATAGAATACTGATAAACTAGGATTTTTTAAGCACTGAGGTACAGCTCTCTTACAATATATGTCCCTAGCAACCTTGTTTGGGAAGCCTTCTGGGAGGGAAGTAACACAGAGTCACTTAGAGATTTTTCCTCCCCCTTTAAAAAAGCCTTAAAAACACTGAAAAATATACAGATCAACTATTTGGAGGTATTTAATAACTTAAGCTAGAGTATGATTTTTGTAACTGAAACAAACATACATTAGCTTCCTCTGCCCAATTCCCCAACAGCAGTGAACCATTTTCCAATCATATAAATGTCCTTCAACATCTGCAAATTAACAACTGTGCATTTTAACCGCTACTTAAGATATGAAGGCAACTCCAAATATTCATGAGCTATTTCTGCACTTAGAGCATGATAACCAGGCTGCTGCTTTAGCTAAGAATGACTTATTCCTAAAGCTTAGCAGTAGCTTTGTGTGTATAAGCTCTATGCACATATGCTGCTGTAACTACCTTTTTCCAAATACTAACCAACCTTGCATTCTGCAGGGAATGGAAAGAAAACTGGAACAGCTAACAGGGGTACCAGTGATTACAAATTCCATTTCCCCATACCCTTGGGAGAGCTCATTTAATTCTACTTCATTAGTCCAAATATGCTAAACACCTGAGTCCAATGTGGTAAACAGAACTTGCCTTATAATCCACACATGCTCCCCAAGTATCTCTGTGCCACCATAACCTGGCTTACAGGTTCACTGCATTCCCGTGAACACACCTGATTTGTGCCCTGAATTTGAAAATCAAGTATGCCTGGGGCTAAAACCAGCACAGTCCAAAGATGATTCTGTACAGCACCACCAGAAACAAAGATTCCCTACTACATTTTCTACTTTTAGTCATTTACTATATACCTTTTAGAAATACCCCAAAAGGATCTTGGAATAATCAAAAAGGACTGACAGGACTTTATTAATTTGAGGTTTAGTAACAGTTCCATAATTACAGGCACTCAACATGTTTTTGCTAACACTCTCTTCAGACTCAGATGAATCCCTTGCAGACATGAATAGTACAACCAGAGTACCTTCACAATTCACTGTAATTATAGACATTTATGTAATTGCATCAATTAAGAGACCATAAGTGTGGGAAATAGTGCTCCAACTATAACCTTTCAGCTAGTGAATTTAAACCACAGCAATTTCAAACAAGAAAAAAGCCTAAGTGACCATCAAAACCAAGTCTTTTTTTCAAATCAGGCAAAGTATCTGCTTTCGAAGCCATACTTACCTCTCTAGCCACAGCTCTCTTAGGCTCAACCACCCTTCCATCAATTGTGTGAGGTCTTGCAGCCATAGCTGCATCAACTTCAGCCATGGAAGAGAATGTTACAAAACCAAACCCCCTTGATCTTTTGCTTGCAGGATCCCTCATTACCTAAAACCAATAAACACATTTAAACCTTTTACACCTGTCTCACATTAAGCTTTACACTAACAGTATTTGGATAAAGTGCGTAAACCTAATTTAGATTTTCCTTTATTTAATTTCAAACACAGTGATAATAAATCTGCTGATTTAATACATGAATGGCACTGCTTGGCATCACAGAAATTCAAACCACTGTTGCCCTCCAAAACTCCACCTGTTAACTCAGAAATGCTACTAGATCAGTAAAGTACCTCTATATTTATGTTTATTTTCTAAAAACAAAAATTAAGAAAAAAAAACCAAACAAAACAAACAAAAAAACCAACCAAACAAAACACATACCCATAATCCCATAATTTTTTTAAGCTTTCTGAAGACCACAAACTTTAAATCTGTGTTATGAAATAAGTATTTAGTACTCCCAAAACAAATTCTGTGGAAGAACTTCTACAAGAGCCACTGTCCCTGGTGGTATTTAGAAGACATACAGACTGGTGCTTAGGAACATGGTTTAGTGGTGGACTTGGCAGTGCTGGGTTAACAGTAGATGATGTTAAGCGTTTCTTCCAACCTCAATGTCTCTATGAAAACATCACAGAGAAAGACATCAAGCTCTTCCAGCTTTATCAAGGCTGCTTACTATAAATAGTATCAGCTTTCTGCCAAATGCTACCAAACACACAGATGTAATTGTGCTCCGTGTGAGCACTTCCTATGCACTTCAGCCAATGACACCAGTGTTAAACTGCTGGAATCAGAGGTTAGATAGTCTGGGAGGATTTTACAGGAAACAGATTGCAAATGCCCACTAACTCTATCAGAGTTTGCAAGGGAAAAATCTATGCATTGTTTCCACAGACTGATCTGCGTATAAACCACACCAGACATTTAAGAAAATCTAACATTCCATATCCTCATTAAGCTATCCAGAAAACAAACCCCCTGCTTAAAAAATTCCTAAACGTTCCATGCAACTGTTGTGTATTAGTATGCCAAACTTACCACACAGTCTGTAAGCTTTCCCCATTGCTCATAGTAACTCCTCAAGCTTTCCTCTGTGGTTTCAAAGCTTAAGCCACCAATAAACAGTTTGCGGAACTGCTCCTTTTCCCTCTGCCACAGAAAAGAAAATCACATTAATATAATTAGAAACACCTCCCTTTCATCAACAAATTAGACACTAAGATTTTCATAAGTGTCAAAAACTTTTAGTCAAGTCTTA
The DNA here is from genome assembly GCF_003031625.1 of Empidonax traillii. Lineage (NCBI taxonomy): Eukaryota > Metazoa > Chordata > Aves > Passeriformes > Tyrannidae > Empidonax > Empidonax traillii. The sequence continues at coordinate 1,636,870 of NW_020955210.1, forward strand.
TTTCCAAAATCAAGATTGACTCTTCTAAATGTTCTACCCCAATAAAGAAAATAAGCAGTTTATGCAATTCTACAGGTCCACTTTTACCATACAGATTTTATTAATGTGCTTATTCCTGTCTCTCCCTCCAAATATCTAAAACAAGGGAGCACACTCAAAAACTTCCAGAACATTCCTGTCAAAGACTTTTAGAAGATGCTTTTAAAAGAAAAGAAACATAAAAACAAACCTGGAAGTTCTCATTACAGAAAACAACATCGTTCATACTCTCCAATTCTATTCCAGGTGACATTTATTTTTAAAAAACCATTCCAGTTCAAATTGCTGTACATGAGTACTACTATGCTATTTACCCAAGGCAGTAAAGGGAAAAATTAGTACAACTAAAGATGTTCTATAATAGATCAATAATTGATATTTTCTCCATAATTATTAAAATAAATGAGTCAGAGCATCTGTAAAATTTATCTGGGATCCCGCACCACCAGAATCAGCAGCAAACCTCTCTGCCTTAACAGCAACAGTATTAAACAACTCCTTTTAAAACAGAAATGGGAATAATACTCATTTGTATGCAGCAATATGAATCATGCTTCCAATGAGACTTTATTACCTCACAGAGAAATCATCACTCCATTTGTTCAGCAGAAATCTCTGCTGCAATGACAAGGACATCACCAAAAAAACTCTGAAAAACCCAACACAAAAGGGCCAGTAACACTGTATTACATTAATTCTTTCATATGTAGTGGTATACCAAAAGCAGGAAGGACAACCTTCCAACCTCTATCAGTTCAAAACACTTTTATAGCAGCTTTTTACACCAAGCACACATTGTAATTGGCATTTTCTACACGAAGTAGTATCACTAGCTCATACCTGTTAAAATTTCACATCAAGCAATTTAAAAATGCACTAAATAGTTGTCCCCTTTTCATAGAATTTTTGATTTCTGAATGTTGTTTTAAAGAGAACTGTCTTGTTAAGGACAAGAGAATTCAAATGCAATGATTTTAGTTTTATACTGACAAGTAACTTTAAGACTCAAGAAAATCTTGGTTGTTGGTTTCCTTTAGAGGGTAGTTGTTTTTTTAAAAAATGAAACAAGGCACAGATAGTTTTAACTGGAAAACACAACATGACCAACTATGCACTGGACAGGTAATTCGATAAAAGGAAACTAGAAAACAATGAGACTTAGAAAACAAGCTAAATACTTCAGCACACATATGCTTTAGAAGTATTAAGCCAACCTGCATGTAGACCAACATGTTTTCTAAGGTGGTCCAAGCCAGGCCTGGATCTAGATATTTGAGAACTGTCAGTTTAAATGTCTCTTGAAAACACTTGGAATCTGCTGCTGGATCTAATCTTTTTTCTTCTAGGAACACAGACAAAGCTAATACTGTCGGCCTCCTAGTACAGGCAGGCAAAATGACACATAAGAGTTTGAAAGAAGCAAACCCGTGTTTTATATCATGTCATTTCCTTTCACTTTATCTCATAAAAGGAATAAAAGAAAAAATGCTGCATACCAGATCTGGGCTAAAAAAACCCATATGCTGCATGTTATACTATCATTTTTTTAATCTGAGTAAGCTGGCAAAAAAAACTTTTTAAGCAATAATACTGCCAAAAACCCTACCTTGAAGTTACTTCAGTTCTGCTGCCACGTGATTACCGTTTCATAGGTCCATAAAAGACATTTTTTCCTATGCAATCAATTCTCATACATTTAATAATACACATTATTATAACAATATGAGAATCAAGCACGTTTAGTAGGCAGCTAGGCTTTTTCCAGTAAGTGTTAGGTTCACATTTGAAAACAGTTATGAACATGTAAATTAAATGCAAGGAAAGAATGGAATCCATCAGCTGTAACAATGACAGAATATACCACACATTACTAACAAACAGGATAGCAATATATTTTACACACATATTCAGTATCATACCCACCCAGAACAACATCTAAGCACCGTGTGTCAGGACGCACCACCAGCAAAATTACCAGTACTTTAATGAAAATGTGCAAAACCAGCATAAACATGCTGCTCCACTGACACACACACAGGCTCTGAGTGTGGAGAATCTATTCATTTAAAGTGCTGTCAGTTTCAAGCAGCTCTGGTTAACCTAACATTAACCTCCCACCAGGGTCCAGAGAGCTCTAACTGTATAAAGCTTATGCTGAAAGTGTAAAATGTACGGTGATTATCATCACTCCTGTCCCTCTTAAAATCCTGAGGGAAATCCTCATTTGGTAAAAAGACACCGACACTCCACGCCTATCAAGGCCCACAAATGAAAACTGGAGGGAACACCTCCTTGAAGATTTCCACAGTACACCCCTGTGGCAGGAACGGAGTGCGAGAGAAAATCTTTACAACCCCTGTAGAGGGGTATTTTAAGCTGTCCGTCACAGGCTTCAAAAAACACCTGAAAGGACTAGAAAACGCACAGCCTTTAGAAAAATACTAACCACCGGAGCAAGGAAACGTGATATAGCGATAACGTGCGCCCAAACAATCCACGCTGACCGAAGAATTACTAACTAGGGTAACAAAATTGTTTGACCGAGTCAAGCGAGAGGGGAATCCCAAACTCTGGAGAGCTCCACAATTCCTCGGCCCGGCGCCCCGCCTGATGCGGGCGGGACGTGGCGGCCGTGCCGGCTCCGCCATGTGGCGGCAGCGGGAACACCGTGGCCCCGAGCCGGGCGGGGAAAATGGCGCCCGCGAGCAGCCGCCACTTCCAGGGACAGGGCTGCAAAGCGCTTCCAACGTGCACCTACACACACCCGGCGCTAGAAAGACCTCTCCGGCGCTCCTTCCCGCCCCCGAGGATACCGGACGACTATAGCAGCACCCTCCGCCTCGCCCGCTCTCCCAGAGCGATCCCCACAGCCCCTAGCAGCCGCGATACTCGGCCAGGCCGCCATTTTACCCCTCCCCCTCGGCACCGCCATTACCCGCTGCACCGCCCCGGCCGCTCCGCACCTCGCGAGGCCAAGGTGGCCCCCGGCCCGCCCACCGACCGACCCCCGGAGTCCCGCGTCCCGCGTCCCCCTCAGGAGCAGCGCGGCTCAAGGCCATGGCCAGCGCTTAAGAATGCGCTGTGCACCATGCGCGGTTACCGCAGCTTCCTCCGCCTCGCCCGGCTGCGCGTCAGCCCCAGCCGCCACTTCCAGAACCTTCCTCCGCGCACCCAGCGCCCGGCCCGCAGTGCGACCCGGCGGCGGCGCCAAGACCCGCACGGACAAAGCCTGCTCTTAATGCCCAGCCCCGGAAAAATTCACTTCTCCCGCAAAAGCAAATGCGTCTCCCTCCTTAAAAGCAAGCTCCGAATCCTTCCTTCCTACGTACCATGTTCTTCATGGTTTACGTATTCCTGCTCGAGAGTACCGTAAAACCGGTCGGTAATGGCTGCCTGAACTGTTACGTAATTTGAAATTCAGCTCCGCGTAGAGCTAGCGCCCTCCTTCTCCAGCCCAAGCTCGCTTCCGATGTTATGGATAAATTAATAAAAAAAAAATAAAAAAGCTAGAATCTGGAGATTAAACGTCTCCAAAGGGGCGGCAGTTCTGTATAACGCCCCTACGTGTTTTTATCGCGTAATGAAAAGTCATCGACTCCGTTAGTAATGGCCGTCTCCGGAATGAGCCGAAGAAGCCGTCGTCGTCGAGCTTATGCGCTTCGACAGTCGCCGGAAAGAGCCGAACGGGAAACGGAATACCTTTCGGCTCACTTCGGCTATTTCCGGAACGAGCCGAAGTAGAAACGAATGGCACTCGGCAATTTCCGGACAGAAAGACGCAGCCAGTTATCGACTGCCCTGGCCCGCTCGGCAATTTCCGACAACGGAATAGGCTCGCGAGACGTGCCCGAGCGGAGCCGAAGCGGCCCCGAGCACCGCTGGCACCGTGTCACGGCTGTTTTTTAGTTCTGGTGTTTTTTTATTTTTTTTAATTTTATATTTCCGGAAATTGCCGAGCGGATCCGAAGGCTCAAACCCGGGGTTATAATTAGCCGAGGGGCCGCACGTTGCCCCTTCATACGCGCGTAGTGGCAGGGAGCGGGCGGGCACACCCTACCCCCGAAACATCGCCGTGGCCCCTGCCCCTTCCCCTCCGCCCGGGCAGGAGGAAATACCGAGCTGCACAGATTGTGGCACCGGCGCCGACACATCGAGGGGTTCCGGCGGACTTCGCCGCAGCCCGCTCCGCTCTACCCCGCACCGCCGGCATCGGGCACACCGCCTGCTCCGGCGCTCTACTGTCCTCCCCTCCTTCATCTCATCCCATCCCCTCTCTCCCTCTCTCTGGCGGCCCCGCACACACCACGACAGAGGGTGAGTGCTGCCGCCCCGCGCGCGAGGGAAATGGCGCTGGAGCGGCTCCTTTCTTCCCGCCCCCTCTGCTCCCCCTCCCCCTCAGCTCCACCGCGGATCCACCCGCGGCTCCCCGCCCGCAGAGAAGCCTCCCCAGCTGGGTCCCCGACCCTTTTTTTCTACTTATGAATGAGTTTTGGAGTCCCTACAGCCCCACTGATTTCCGAGCCCGCTTTCCTACCCCCGCCCCTCGCTTAGGGCCGGGCCTCCCCACCGCAACGCGGGAAACGGGCGCGCTCTACACGGGCCCTCCCAGACGAGCGAGGGCCTCGCTCTGCGGCGGGCGCGGCTCCGGCCCGGCCGGGCGCAGCGCGGGCTCCCAGCGGCGGCCATCATGGCGGCCGGGGTCCGCAGGCCCGCTTCTCCCCCCACCTCACCCAATCGCTTTCCCTGTCGCCGCGAGGCATCTTCCTTCTTTTGGACGCCTGGCGCGGTCCTGCGCTCGCCCCGCGTTGGAGAGACGTCTTGGCCCCCCTCCTGTGCCGGCGGCGACGACGGTCGGAGGTTGTAGCGGCTCGCGCGTAGGCGGTGGCAGCGTCGTGCGCTCTGCCCCGTCACAGCCGCCGGCGCGCAGTGCTCGCCCAGCCCAGCCCAGCCCAGCCCCGCCAGCCGCCGCCGCGCTGCTCCCCGCCCTCCTTCCTTCCCTCCCTGCCCCCACCCGCTGCCTCAGCCCCCCACGGATGTCGCTGTTGCTGCTGCCGCCGCCGCTCAGTGCGCGCAGGGCGGGAGCGAGGAGGAGACGGAAGACCCAAGCGGCTGGGCACCATTGAAGTCTGTATCCTTCTCTCTCTCTCCCTATTTTATCTCGCTGCAGCAGCCTGCTTCCACCCCACCCGCTCCCGAGTCCTCTTCCCTGATTCCTCTTCCCTCTACGGCTTGCTGCGGGCCGTCGCGGGGAGATGCGGAGCGCAGCCCACCCCCCTCCCCCCCACCCCCGCTTCCTTGGCGGTGGGGGGTGGCGGGCGGAGCGGGCCTGCCGGAGGGTCGCGGCCCCGGCGCCCGCACGGCGAGGGAGAGAGAGAAGGGGGGAGGGAGGCCCCCGGAGCCGCAGGCGCTGCCGCCGCGGGGAAGGAGGGCAGCGCCGGGGGCGGGGGCAGCGACACCAGCGCGGCAGACAAAGCCGACGTGCGGCCGTCCCTGCCGGGCCCGGGAGAAACGTCGCGGGGCGGGGGCAAGGGGATGGCGTGGAAGGGGCCCTGGTGGCGGGAGCGGCCCGGTGCCCCCTCTTACGGCCCCGTTACCTCGCCCAGGGCGGCCCCGCCGGCCTCATGTTCGCCCGCCACAGGCCCGAGGTGCAGCCGCCCCCAGCAGGCCTCCGCAGGTCTGCCTGTTTTCTGACGGGGGATTTGTTACTGGTTTTGTTAGGGGTTTTTCCCCTTTCTCCTGCCTTTCAAGAGGGGGGACACAGGGCAAGACTTCGCGCTGGGGCCCTGGCCCCTGCCCTTCTCCCACTTTGCCTACCCCACCGCCTGTGTTGCTGCCAAAATCCACCTCCCCTGTCAGGGGAGGATTGGGCGGGATTACTTAGTCCGGGAGGTATTCTGGCCTTGAAGGACTTCTTTCTTTTGCCTTGCTCAGGCAAATTGGGAATTCTAACAGTTCTATAGCTCGCAGCGGGGTGGGGACAATACATGCCTAAGGATCTGGTCGGTATGAGAAATGACTTGGAAAAGGAGATGAATGCGTTCAACATAAATTGCATAGTTTAAGTATGTATTGTGTATGGCTTAGCTGAGTTTATATTGCTCTAGGACCTGAACTCTTGAAAACGTGAGAATTAGAAGGCAACATTATAGTTGCATTAAGAAAAATACTTGCTGTTTATAAGGATTTACTACCATGTAAGAGTAATGGGTGATTCATTACACCACAGATATGAAGCTGTTCCCCACCAGATTCGCAGTTAATATACCTTAGGTATATCTCCAACTGCTGGAATCTGAACTCCTGTTCTGTTGGGTTTAAGGAAATAAGCATCCCTGATGGTCCTCCCCCTTTTCCCTAGAAACATCTCTAAGCCCTTGAAGGCCTTGGGAAAAACCTTTTTTAACCCTATCTACCACCTTGTCAGTATTTGTCCTGGTAGTGTAATGGTGCGTTACTGCGTCACGCCAGACAAAGTAGTAACCTACTCCTTGTTCTGGATTTAATCTGTATAAGAAATGTTATATGCAGTGAATACATGGGGGTTGGAACAAGGACCATGTTTGTCTTGGGATGCCTTTCTTTGAGTTATGCAAACTTCCTTTTAATTGTCATGCATTTTTCTAGTAAAAGCTCTGCAAGTCTGCAATAAAAATGGCCTCCAATAAAACTACATTGGTAAGTTCATGCACACCTAAAGTATATAAGGATTTAATCAACATATTTTTCTTCAAACCTATAACTTGGCATCTCCATTTAAAAGATACATCCACATCTCCCCTCCCCAGCATTATTCTGACCAAAATTTCAGATCCAGAAAGTAAGGCTACTGGAAAGGACATTGGCTTTAATAAATACGCCAGTTCTAAAGAGACTTGTTGGGGAAAAAGTATGAAAGGATTCTGTACTATTTCATCTGTCCTATGGTAGAAATACTGAGGATTTTTTTAGCTTCCTTTCAGCACACCATGTAATTCATCATACATGTAAAAAATAAAATTGGAATCATGTACTGATTTAATTTCTCCCAGTGTATTTGGAGAAAACTAATTGCCTGAGAAAAGACAGTCTTTACAGATGAAAAGTAACATTATTGAGAAATGATGTGGCATAGTTAAGATGCCTTTTGAAATGATTTTTAACAAATAACAGTTTCTTTGAATTTCATAGGAGCAGAGATTATCAGATGTCAACCCTTCCTGGACCATTTTAATGATGCATTCATGGATCTCAAGTCTTGTAAAGCTTTGCTTGACATTAAAATACGGACTTCTAAGGGCAGTTGGTTGCTGGTTACCATTCAACTAATAATGATATATAGTTTTGTGAAAAACAACTGAAAAAGTATAGTGTGAGATACATCTGAGTTTGAGGTGGGGAAGTAAGCAAAAAACATACATGCACAATTTAAAGTTTGGATAGGAGAACAACTGGTTTATAACACTCAAAAGGCCTGTTCTTAAATTTATTGATATGATTACTAGTTCACTTAGCTCAAGATATGTTAAATACTAGTATTAACCCCTTGCTTAGAGGTGCAATGGGGTGTTTTCTCTATGTTGTATGATAAGAAACTACTTTAAAAGATTTCACCAAGGTGAATGTCTGAGCTTTCTGTTTATAATTGATTGACCACTTATCCCTAATTTGAGGAAGAGAAGGAGTTAGCCAGCCTGGGGAGAGGGTGCCTCAGAGAGAGGAAAAAATTTTTGAATGCAGAATTTTTAATCCTTTGATGTTAAGAATTTTGCTGCACAGGTCAAGAAAATCAGTTATGGTTCCCATGGGAACCGTAACTAATTCTGCTTCGTTATGTATTTGCATGCAAAACCTAAATGTATTAGGGGATAGGGTAGCCCTAGAGCTGTAGTTCTGATTTTTTTTTTACCTTTTGTATGTTAAAACCCTACACCCCAGTGTCACATCAGCGTTTTAACCTTGCCCCTAAAAGAAAGAGTGGTTATCCATAGCTCTACATCTGTCACATGTGACTTCTGAATGCAGAAAGGGAAACAAGCCATAGACAAGCCTTCAGTATCAAATGCCCAAGTTACAGCTTATAACTTACAACTGTAGAGAAGGGAGATTCTGGGGCCTAGTGGACGTTTAGTACCCTTTAGCTTCAGTCACTATCACATTCACTTGTGGGCTGAGATTTGCATGGGCATGTATAATCTCAGAATGTACAGTTTTTTTAACATGTTCAGTATTTCTGCAGGCTCTGCAATCAAGTATTATTTTAATAGGTTCAAGAGTTTGGAGAGCAGTGCTGATGCATGAGACCCAATTAAATCTTTAATATTTAAAAGAAAAGCAGCATAGTCTTGATTTTGTTATTTCTTACTGGACTTCAAGAAAAAAATACAGACCCCCATGACATTAATTTTCTTCTGTGGAAGAGACTTAAGATACTTAAGTCTTAGAAAGTAAAAAAAAAAATTGTTGCTTTGATACAGAAATCCAAAACATTGATCTTTAAGTGACAAGAATTAGTGAAGCCGAAAAGAGTACCAGAAAACAATCTTCCATTGAATCAAAGAATTTTAGTCCAACGGAGAATACAGATGGAGATGTTCCCCACTTGTAGCCTGCTTGCCTCATCACCAGTAATTATAATGTTATTACTATGGTATAGTGAGTCTGTCTTTTACTGTGTTGTTGTTTTTCCCTCTGCTTCTTTTATTGTTTCTTTTCATCATCTCTACCCCTTTCTCTTTTTCACATTTCCATTTCTTGAAAGAAGCTGCCTTCATAGAAGCATTGGACGTCATCATGTTTTATTTCCCTTCAGTTTCAGTCTTGCATTCTTTTTCCTGTGGAGGCAAAAAAAAAAAAAAAGCCAGTGTGCTTAAGTTGACACTTTTCAGACATGAATGCTGTGGTCAAAATACACCTGGGATATGCAGGCAGTTAAACTAATTGGAAATGCATACTCTGTTCTAGATAATCTCTCTTCTATGCTTCTAAATCAAAACAATTGCCATGCGAGGTATAATCTTTACAGAAACTTGCTGTTTGAATGAGAAACTGGAAACTTTTTCTCCTCTTTGTTGTTTGCAGCTTCAATTTATGGGCTGCTAAACCAGAGTAAAGCTATTTTGGGGAGAGAGGGAGGGAGGGAAAAATTAATTATTAGAAATAAGGGGTACAGGTACAAAGACAGGGCTTTGGCAAGAGAATCATCTTCAAATCTTCAGTTTACAAAAACGAGACAGTTTTTTTTGTGTCTAACATACTTTTTTTTTTTTACCTTTCACCACATCAAGATAAAATTCTACAAAGTCTAAAAAAAATGAAAATTTCAAAATTGCAATATTCTCAAACTAACCCACATTAATTATAGAGAGGAATAGAGAGAGACCATCAAGCAAATAAAGGTGCTTTGTGATTTTTGCTTGTCTGATTTCTATTGTATAGAAAGTGCTTTAGTGAGGAATTAGTTTTGTCCTCTTTGATTTAGGGTGCTGCATGACAGTATGTTTTAAAAGCTTAAAAGTTTATGGCTGCAGCTTTAACCTTTTCCTTATAAGGTACAGTCCAAAATGGCAAGCAGAATGATTTTGGTCTGCCAGTCTTCCTGAAATGTGACACAACATGATAGGCTTGTTCCAGCCTTTTTGAGATTACAAACAAGGAAATTCTGAAATGGGTCCTTCTACTATGATTTGATTGTGCCTTATTAAACCGGGAATGCCTTGAGGATGATGTGGATGTAATATTTATTTTAAGAACTTAATATTATTTGAAGTATCAAATGTAAACTTGAAAAAATTTCTTCAGGTTAGCAACGTTTCATATATGTGTTAAGTGCTGTACATAAAGGTCTTAAGTTTATGCACCTTTATGATACATCTTTGTAAATTACCTAGGTGCATGGCTAAGAACGGGAAGAAACTGCAGTAATGGAACGCTCCTAGCATGTGTCCTGTTCAATAGTTACGGGTTATTGTTGAGTATTTTGCTTACTGTAGCACTACACCATAAACTTCGCTGCCATCGGTTTCTCCTTGTTTTTTTGGAACAGGTAGTAACCACCTTTTTTTGAGTACCATCCCTTTTCTATTTTATGCATTTTTACAGTTCCCTTATTTCTTTTCTTTATTTCTGCCTTGCCCTCTGCCTTTTTATAGGCATAGAGTTAAATTTTAGAAGCCTCATAATTTTTTGAGCATGTAGCACTGAGAATTATAAGGGGAGTATAGTCACTGAGTATGTGGACAAAAAGTTTAATCTTTTTAAAAACTGGTGTTGGGTGTCTCATTAAGCAGCTGAAAAAAAACCCCAAAACATTAACATGTCTTGCTCAGGTTACCTGACCACATGCACTAACGTAAAAGGAGTCTGAGCTTCTGGCTTTAGTGTTAATAAGTACATGATTCGTTGCTGTTTACTAAGCCAAGTTGGATTTGGCCGGTGAAGTAACCGTATAAAGCAAAAGAATTAATAATGTCATTCTGAATTTCTTTTGTAGCACAAAATGGGAAAGAAACAGAATGGCAAAGGTAAAAAAGTTGAAGAGGCAGAGTCTGAAGAATTTGTTGTGGAGAAGGTCCTGGACAGGCGTGTTCAAAATGGAAAGGTGGAATACTTCTTGAAGTGGAAAGGATTTACAGAGTAAGTCATTACCTTTCTTTTTTTTTCTTTTTCTGATAGAATGATAAACACAAACCATTTATTTGAAATAACTGTACAGAGAGGAGATTGCATGATGGGATCCACTTTAAGGAACCTTGAGGGAAGGACATCCATAAATGCATATTCAGGTGGGACAGTCAAGTCTGAAAATAAAATGGAAGATAATGCAGCTCAGTGTTTCTGTTACATAAAATAGTCGAGGGCTTTAACCAAGTCCTTAGTGATTGTTCTTTTAGCGCTGTTTTCTGATATAGTTTCTGTGAGTATCTCTTAAGGTAAGCTAGAATGACAGTTGTTATATATGTAGTGGAATGAATGTTACTTGTGAGTAAGAAATTATGCAGGAATTTAAACTGTAGGCAGCTCTGAAGCAATGAATTTGAAGGAGATAGTTTGCTTAGTATTAATTTTCCTGAACTGCCCTCAAATTAGCTAAATTTGCCTAAGGAATTCTGTGGCATGGTTGCCTTCATTAGGCAAACCCAAAAGGAAAATCTTTTGAGTGTCTTTCCCAGGACTTACGTATGTACACGAGAACTTTACAGTGATCTTATAAAGTTGATTGTATAAGAAGGAATGCAGTTGTGCCTCTTCTCTCCTGCCAGTGACACTGCATGGCAGCTTGCTTTACTAGCTGAGAAAAGGCAATGCACCCAACATTTAAGCATAAGTGGTTACATATGCAGTGGCATTAATTGTTGTCGCATACCTCTCAAAATGATTGCCTTGCAACATTGTGCTCTCTGCCACCTGAAATGTGTGTAGTGATGAATATATAAATGCAAAACACGTGTTTGGTAATTGAGGGTCTGATTTGAACTTGTTACAGTAATGGAAAATAATTTACTGTAAGTTGGTATCCTGCTTGTGCAGTAGCACTGTGGCAGTATTTGTGTGTGAGTGCTTCTGGTGAGGTGCTTAGTTGTTGCAGTTGAAAATTCATGGACTTGTTAAACTTTCAGTTAACAAAATGCACGCTCACTGAATCATATACAGTGCCAAGTTCTGCCCACCTTTGTTCCCTCCTGTAGTCAACAGGAGGAGGAAGACAGTTCTAGGTGTAGTTGTGCTCAGTTCTCAGAGACGACTTCAGAGAGTGTTCCTGATATCTGGAAACTTATACTTAGGTTATTTGTAACAAGTGTTGTGTACACCTTGTTTCCCATGAGTGGTCTTAGTGCTTGTATCATATGGTTTTGTTTGCATGGACAGTCTTTAGAGGAACCACGTAAGCAAGTCAGTATAAATGGGCAGATAGGTTTTCATAGAGTGGGAGTTGCTTGTTGTAACTCTCATGATTCCACTGAGAACATAGGAGTTAATAGAGCTGCTTATTGTGCTATCTTTTATTTAAGAACATTGTTTTTCAACATTATTTGAGCATACTTCTTTCAGTCATCAATTGCAGTACATGAAGGCTACTAAAGATGGCACAATAAACATCCTTAGGGTTAGATAAACATCCTTAGGGTTTAAGAAACCTACCTTATATAATGAGACAAAATTCACTTTATTAAATTAGGGGAGCCATGCAGCTAGTTTTACATAAATGTGTGTATGTTTCAGTGCTGACAACACATGGGAACCTGAAGAGAACTTAGATTGTCCAGAGCTAATTGAAGCTTTTCTGAACTCTCAGAAAGCTGGTAAAGAAAAAACAGACGGTGCCAAAAGAAAATCTTTGTCAGATAGCGAATCTGATGATAGTAAATCAAAGAAAAAGCGTGATTCTGTAAGTATATGTTCATGTGCTAAGCTTATTTTTCCCTACCCCTCTGTCCCCAAAAAAATCTTTGTGACTTTGAGAATGAGACTGAACCCTGATTTAAAAGTGTAAAAACTGCAAAGTATCTGGAACTGTAGTTTGAAAAGGGTATACATCATTGAGGTTAATGAGACTGTCCAAATAGTAGGTAAAAGATGATTGAATGACATGGTGATTAAAAGTTCTTGCATTTTCCCATGATGCTTACTGAATAATTGAAAATAAGTCTGGTTAAGAGTTATTAATTAATGGTGCCAAGTGATCAGTATGTATTAGAGCAAAAGGTCCAAGATGTTTGGCTTGCATATTTAGCCTTTGATTTTGAATAGGTGAGTTGCAAGATGGCAAAATGTGTCAGTTCCTTAGATCAGGACCAGACATGATGGTGGAGAGGGAGTAGAAAGGGTGACTGCAGAAAGCCTACCTTTTCTGAAAGTATGTTTTTTTTCTGCAGTACAAATGAGCAAACGACATAACACATTTAGCTGCTAAGTACAAAATAATGCACATGTAGTAAGGTGTTCAATAGTTCACATTTTTGTCTATAAACTTTTCGGACCAGCAGTTTGAAGCTGCTGGTATTGACAGCTATTTTCATGTATAAAGACAGCTCTTAGACATGTGGTTACTGACAAAAGGGTTGGAAGGTATCAGAAGGAATAGTTGATGAATAGTACAAAGAGTATTTTACTTTCTATATGGGGTCAGTTGTGTGGCTTCATCTAGTACAGGAGTGGCCACTGTCTCTAAAGGGGTATTGTGAATCTCTGAAAGAGCTAATACAGGAAATAGTTGTGATATTTCTTGTCACCAGTGTGTTCTCAGCCAAGAAGGTGTTCCCCAAGAGTTTCACTGTTTGCTTAAGCCAACCTAAGCCTGTTGTTTTGCTGAAAAGGATGCATTTTTCCAACTTCCAGGCGTGTGTTTTTGCTTTGCTGCTTTTGTTACTTTTACTGACCATGCTTGTTTCTCTGCTATGATGATTTTAGAACACTTGTTTCATCTATTGTGTTTTCAGAAATAAACGCTGGCAACAAGGATGTAAAATTCTTAATTATTATGACCCTATATGACTTGGCCTGAAGATCGGTCATGAAAAAATCAATGTCCTATTCAGACAATAATATGTAATTACAGATTTGATGCTTTTTTAAGACTTTATTTTTTGTTTTGATACACACATGTATGTACAAAAATTTATGCATCTAGCACAAAAATTTATGCATCTTAAACTAGATAACTATATTCTAACTTAATCAATAGGTTGATAAACCAAGAGGGTTTGCAAGGGGTCTTGATCCTGAGCGGATAATTGGCGCTACGGATAGCAGTGGAGAGCTTATGTTCCTCATGAAATGGTAAGTCTTACATCCAGAGTTCTTACCCATGTTATGAGAGGGCAGCAGTTGGACTTAGGCTCATAGGACAACTTCATTCCAGGAGTAAGAGAGAGAAGCTAGTGGTCTCCTAATTAGTCTTGTATTCTTAGAAAAGGAAGTCTTCTATATTCAGTTAGTACTTAATCCCTCTTCCTTAAAAACCCAAAATATCTTTCATTTCGGTTAGTTTAGTTTTACAGAAGTAGAAATTTGAAAGCTAATTTCTCATAAAATAAGGGAAATTTGGCATCTGTATGGAAAAAATGGATCTTGGCAATGTTCTTACTGAGGGATGGCAGGCAGGAATACAGCTTTTCATGTTTCAGTAAGCAGAAGCCAGCTGCTGCATAGCCAACCATGTAAGCAACCATAGTGCCAGCTCTTCTGCATGCAGCAAACTGGAACTGGAGTCAAGTAGTGGAGGAAAGAGAGGTGGAGATGAAGAATAAACAATATGGAGAGGCTTGTCATTATGGGGAAAGTGGTGGGGGAGTTTGTGTTGTTGGGAGGATAGGTGACATAGTGTCGATAGAAGGATTTCTTGAGCAGATGGGATACAATTAGTACTTTCCAGCAGTTGAGAAATCAAGAGATTGAATTGACATCTGCTAGGGGTCAGATTTCTTTAAATGGTGGGATAAAAAGGATAGCTTTCCACAGCCTTTGAGAAGGACATGATTTTCTCAATGGAGTCAAACTGAGTGGTCTCCAGAGACATGATTTGTCATGCGATGTGCCCAGACTGCTGCAAATTAGTGCTTTAGAAGATTGTCTTCATTCTGACTTTCCAAATTCCCTATAAATTTTATGTGAAACTTAGAAGAGTTGCAAAACAAAGATCGTGAGTGTTTGAATTTCTGTAGTGATAATTGGCAAAATCAGACACAGAGGACAAAAAGGATTTTTTTTTTTGTTTAGTTCCATTGCGGTTGATTGATTTTTCATAACTGGTCATAGGTAACATGCATAGATAGGAGTATATACGCACAAAGCTAACTCGTAAAGTCAGCATATACTTTAAAATGGAATCTGAAGCATGTCAGACTAGAAAGTTTGTTTTGTTACCCCAACACAGCATCAAGAATAGCAATATGAATACAGAAAGTTACTTGCATAAACAGTAAATACAATTTGGATGTAAGTACCATGTCTTAAGACCGGTGCTTTTAATTTTTTAAGTCTCACTTTAATTTGATTAGTCTTTAAAAGACAAAATTAACTAAGTTTTACTTCATTACATACTGCAGTATTTAACCATATAATTGGTTCCCTTTGAAAAGTGTTTTCATTTCAAACAGAAAAAATACGGGAAGGGAAGGAAAGGAAGATGGAGCTATGAAACCTTGTCATTACCATTAGCATGGAAATTCTTGCTAGCTGTATTGAAAGGTATACTGGAAACCGATTTCTAGCTGACATTCTTTTAAAACTTAAGACTTATCAAGAGCTGCTAAATATTTTAAAATAATGATTATGCTTTTTCTTAAATCCCACTCTCTTCTACATCAGGAAAGACTCTGATGAGGCAGATCTGGTGCTGGCCAAAGAAGCTAATGTGAAGTGTCCTCAGATCGTAATCGCTTTTTATGAAGAACGACTAACTTGGCATTCATGCCCAGAGGATGAAGCACAATAATTGTTTGCATTGCTTTTTTTATATATAAGAATATTAAAACCTGAAGTTCGATTTATTAGCAATGTGAGAAGCATACATTCTAACAAGTTTCGAATTTGATATTTTTTTGAAGTAGTATGTTTTGCATCAACAGCAAGTAAATAAAAGCTTTCTGCAACTTGTTTCATTTATCACAAGAGAGCATTTGATACTACTACTTCCTCCATATTAGGTAAAAGCTTTTATAAAACATGGGTGAACTTCCATAGTTATTACAGGATCATAATGAATGTCTAAACAAACTCACAGATGTTTTGTAGTCTTCTATACTATTGATGTGCATGTATCTTCTTTACCCAAACCTAGCCCTTTAAACCTGTAGGGTCATTCTTTTTAGTATTTGGAATCGCTTGGTCTTCAGAAGACTAGGTGAAAACTAACTTTGTAGTAATTTGAATGTTATCAGACTGTATATTGTTTACTTTATTGTAAATACTGGTGAACAGTGGTCAATAAAATAGTTTTATATTCTTCCTTTATACTGATAGGCTGTGACTCTTTTGAAGCGGTATATTTCTCAACTTTTGATATGTTAAACTCAGTTTGTAATATATTAACTGTAAGTTGTTTTCATGGGGGTAGGTTGATTATTGATATTACCCCATTGCCACTCTCTGATCACAATTCCAGAAAAGTACCAGGCTTTGATTATTAGTGTTTTTATTTGGTGAATACTACCTGAGATGTAGTTCTTTTCAGGCAAGAAGGGCCTGTGAAATGAATGTGCTTTGGGTACTTGTGTAAGTCACACATAAAAGCCATATGGGTTAGGTATGGCAGTTGGTCCCAAGGCCAAGTGACCTCTGCAGGCATACTAGGAAATATTTGATGTGTATTGACAGCATTAGCCTTTGCTTTAATTTCAGGTCTTAATAGGAGGCAATAGTGTAGCTAGGGCTGGTTCAGAAGGAATTATTCTTCAGGCCATCACCTGAAGAATTCTTACATAGCTCAACCCTTAAAATGGGATATTTAAATGAAGGTACTTGTCATGTTACTTGGAAAAAAAGGCTTAGTTTCTGTTTCTGTTTGAATTTTAAAATTAGTCCTATAATCAGCTGCTTTGAGAATGCCTTCAGAAGAGCAGAAGTAAAGGGTGGGGAACTCAGGAGGAGAAAAGTTGCCTTTTTTCATTCTTTTCCAGTTGCCATTCATCTTTTCAGTTGCTTTCATCTATGCACCTTCTTTTATTTGTGTTTTGACTACCACGGTATAGTTTACCTTGAGTTGTGCCTCTATATGTCCATGGCCAAGATTGTTTCAGAATTATCCTTAATTTAGAGTTTTGACTAAAAAATATAATCCTGTAATACACTGTCAGGGTCATAGAATCATAGAATGGTTTGTGACCTCAAGGATAATCTAGTTCCAACAGCCCTGCTATGGGCAGGACACCTTCCACTAGACAAGGTTGCTCCAAGCCCCATCCAACCTGGTCTTGAACACTTCCACTGATGGAGCAGCCACAATTTCTCTGGGCATCCTGTGCCAGTGCCTCATCACCTTAACAGTAAAGAATTTCTTCCTATAATATCTCGTCTAATGCTACTCTCTTTCAGTTTGAAGCCATCCCCCCTTGTCCTGTCACTACATGGTTTTGTAAAGTCTCTTTCCAGACTTGTAGGCCTCGTTTAGGTCCTGGAAGGTGCTCTGAGGTCTTGCTGGAGCCTTCTCATCTTAGACTGAACCCTGACTCTCTCAGCCTGTCTTCACAAGAGAGATGCTACAGCCCTATGACCAACTTAGTGGCCCTTCTTAAAGGTGATACAGCTGATGTTTTGCAACTATCTTTTTTTAGAAGATTAAAAAAAAGATGGGTGGTCCTGGAAACTCATGGTGTGCTGAGGAGTAAATGAAGGAATTCAGCCTGTGCTTGAAGTTCTTTTGATACTGTTTCACAAATCATTACTATAACAATTTGTCCTCTCAATAGTTGATCCGTTTATATTGTTTGAGTTTAATGAGACTTGAAGTGTTTGCTAAGGAGGATGAGTTATGAGGAAGACCAAGCTCCTCCCTCCAAGCAATTGTAAATCCGAAATTTAGAGGCTCCAATTGAGAAAGTATGGAGAAAGAAAAAGATAACAGCCCTTTATTAAAGGATATATGTATATTGGCAGAACAAGCAAAGATCACAAAAGGAACTAATCAATAATTCTGCACCCAAAGTTCCCTACAAAACACCCCAGTTCAGTATTTTTTTTCTTTTGGCATAATTCTAACCACGATCAGCAGGGGGTGCTGTTCAGCTCTGGTGGTCACTGTGTGGCACCTGGGTGCACGGGAGAAGCCAAAAATTGAGGTCTCCCTCCCCCCCCGCAACGTGAAGGGGAAGGGAAAGGGGCGCTTCCCACAAACTCACACTGTCAGTGGCTGGTTCTGGCCAGGATTTCCCCCCCCCCCCTTCATCAATGGGCACAAGCTGCTGTCAACATGGGAACAGAGGAGAGAAAGGGTGACCTCCTCCCCAAAAGGTTCCTCTGCAGATGGGTCAGACCTTTCTGATGAAATCAGAGCAGGTCTGGGCTGAGGGCAGAACAGAGCCAGAAACAGCCAGGTGACCAGGCCAATACCAAAATGAACCTCAGACCCCTCCACGCATACACCCTCCCTGAGTCAAGACAAAAGTGAAGTCACTGCTTGTTTCCTGAGGAGAGGTAAAAAAACACCTCCCTCCCCCAGTCTTCTGACAGCCACCAGTTGGGAATGCAGGCCTGCTAGTTAGTTCTTTTGTGTGTGTCAATCCCTTGTTCAACATCCTTCTACAATGATGCAGGGGAAAGGAAAAATTCCTGGCTTGGGCTTTTTTTTTTTGGAGCAAGTAAACCTCAATCAGCTGGAAGGCAGGAGGGCTCTGCAGAGGGACCTGGACAGACTGGAGAGTTGGGCTGATTCCAGCAGGATGAGGTTCAACAAGGCCAAGTGTCGGGTCCTGCGCTTTGGCCACAACAACCCCCTACAGCGCTACAGGCTGGGCACAGAGTGGCTGGAGAGCAGCCAGGCAGAAAGGGACCTGGGGGTGCTGATCGACAGGAGGCTGAACATGAGCCAGCAGTGTGCCCAGGTGGCCAAGAAGGCCAATGGCACCCTGGCCTGGATCAGGAACATGTGGCCAGCAGGACGAGGGAGGTGATTCTTCCCCTGTACTCTGCGCTGGTGAGGCCACACCTTGAGTATTGTGTTCAGCTCTGGGCCCCTCAGTTCAGGAAGGATATTGAGGTGCTGGAGCGGGTCCAGAGAAGGGCAACCAGGCTGCTGAAGGGACTCGAACACAAGTCCTATGAGGAAAGGCTGAGGGAGCTGGGGTTGTTTAGTCTGGAGAAGAGAAGGCTCAGGGGAGACCTCATCACACTCTACAACTACCTGAAAGGAGGTTGTAGCCAGGTGGGGGTTGGTCTCTTCTCCCAGTAAGACAAGATGTCAGTGGGAGCTCTTGTCTATCAGTAAGACAAGAGGGCATGGTCTTAATCTCTGCCAGGGAAGGTTTAGGTTAGATATTAGGAAGAAATTCTTTACAGAGAGGGTAATCAGGCATTGGAATGGGCTGCCCAGGGGGGTGGTGGATTCTCCGTCCCTGGAGGTATTTAAGAAGAGACTGGATATGGCACTTAGTGCTGTAGTCTAGTAACCATGGTGGTAGTGCGTCAAGGGTTGGACTTGGTGATCTCAGAAGTCCTTTCCAACCTGGTTGATTCTATGATTAAATTATTCTATGATTCTATGATTCTATGAACCTATGACAACTGGGAAACAAAATCTGTTATTGTGGAACACCTAGTTATAGTTAAACAGAGGTAGCTAAATTGGTGCCATATAAACTTTTTACTAAAGATTTTTTATTACTAGTTTTGGGAGAATTCAGTCTCCACGTATTTGTGACTCTAGGAAAAACCTGATATTCCTGTTAACTTGCGAGTTCCCTTGCGCCAGATAATGATTTCACTGCTTAGCTGACCTCTCTTGCCTGTTCCTTAGACAAATTACCCTAACTTTGTCACATATGCAAGCCTTATACAGAGTTCAGGGCTTAATTTTCAGGTTACCTATAACAGAAATATTTATACACCTAGTATGTAGGATTCTGAAATCCTTACTTTTTTATCCAGTAACTTGAGAAATATATGGGCTAAACAAGAATTTCAAAGCAGCTTGTGTTCTCCTGCCAGCTTCTTCAGTATGGAGTGCTTTTTAAAGTCTTAAAACTTACTCTAGAAGTGTCATTTTACAGCCTGAAACTGCAGTTTCTCTAACTTGTTTCAATTGTGCATATCAAGTTTGATGTTGCTGATTTGATACAGGTTAAACAGTTGATTTAAATTACTGGTTATTGTAAGTGGTAGACAAAGATTTTTGTTAAAAGGTTGGTTCTCCTCATTTTGTAGCCCTTAAAAATACGATTTGTAACTAGATACAGCTTTTTACACTATAACTGGTTCTCCTTTCTGATTTCGTAAAAATACACTGTATTCTCTTTTAAGCAACTTTACAGCTTGTTAGACAGTTATTTAGATTCCTAATTTTTTATTTTATGATGGTAGATATGCTGACTGGTATTTGTTCCTCTTTTTTTTTTTTTTTTTTCTCCAAACTGCATTTTGATAGTAATGAAAGCAACTCTTTAAAGCTACCGGTTATGTAGAGTTATCCTGACTGTTTTGCATACATAGGCAAAAATTTAACAAATGTTACTAATTTAAAATTAACTGATTAAATAAATGAGATATCTTCTGTAGTGCGGAGGTTTTTTGTCATTGTCCTTTATACCAAACCAAATAGGTTTCAGGCTGTCATTTTGGGATTGCTCTGTGTGCTGCTGTCTTGACAAAAGAAAAAAAAAAGCACACCACAAAAACCCCAGGTGTGCTTGCTCCAATACTTCTCACTTTGGCTGAAGAAAATACTCAGGTTAAACATAACCAGGTGGTGACAGGTTATGCAAAATTGAAATCATGATCAGTTATGGCATCATCCTCCTACAGTCTCCTTCCTACTTCTTTGCTAGGAAAGAATAAAACTCCTAATTTGCTTGTTACTATTTTATTAATTGCAAATTAAAGAGCAATTGCTGTATAAATGGAATAAAACAAATATTCATAGTACCTGCAAAAAACCTATCAGCGTTGCAAATGAATTTTATCAGTTCAGCACAAATGTGTTCTACATGCTTTGCGGTAATTATTCTAGATTTATGATCCAGTTCTCCTTACATCTGTTGGACAGTTTTTATCAATAGATTATAGTACATTTAGGACTCAACATATGTTGTCATACTTTCAAATATAACTAGAACTAAATTTTCCCTTTAACTGCAGATTGACTTATTTGTTCGTCTGAATTAGGCTCTTGCACGGTAAAAGATTTTACTCCTTTCCCGTTCTAAGAGTTTTCTCCAACATCCTCAGCATTTTCCTTACCGCTGGTGTCCTTCTCTGTCAGTTTGGAATGTCTTCTCAAAATGCCACCATTTACTCAACTTTTGAATTTAGGTGCTTATGTTAAGACATGTCTACTCTGCTGACAGAGGCCTCTAAAATTGGACTAGTAGCCAAGCCAGATGCCCCCAAATTTGTTTCTGAGGTACTTTCTACAAAATGAAAAGTCACTGCACAGATCTACTGCACCTTACACACTGAAGTGCAATACTGTGTGTGGTTCCTGGAAGAAAATGTCGCAGGATTAAGGAGAAACATGTTTTTCCCTCTAGGTCTATGAAACTGTGCCTTCACCAGCTCAAGGAGTTGTGTGTTGTTTTGTGGGGTGGTTATCCTGATTAGCTATTGGGGACATTATCTGACTGCTATGAATACTGTTCATAGGCAGTTTCCACCTAATAGTGTTTTCCTGTTCTCCCAGCCATTAGTTGTGACAACACTTGAGAGGGCATGCAGCAACAGAGGTGAAAGTGTTTGACAGTATTGACATCTCAGCAGGACCAAGAAAGAGTTACAGAAGCTTTGTGCTTCACTCCTGATCCTTCTTGTTGGGACAATCCCAGCCATCAGTTTGGATAACATTAGATCCTTTTAAAGTTTAAATGGAAAACTTCCATGTCCCAAAATCCCTTTCAGGGACCCCTATGAAAGCATTCTGGCCTCTCATTTCAAAAATATGATAGGTGGTTTCAGCTAAAAAAATAAATAAATTATGCCAAGCAAAATTGAAACACTTGTCTCAGAGAAAGGGACTGCAATTGTTCCAGCCTGATGGAATCACGAATGGTGCTATTTTTTTTCTTGTACAGTGTTGTTGGATTTATTAACGGGGTGAGAGAATTGGATATGATTCCCGGGGCTCCAGATGGCACCTACCAGATGGAAACTCATATTCTTATTGTTTAAAGATGCTGGCCTTGATGGCATGGTGTTTGAGAATGCAATAACCTTTTGTGGTGGATTTTTTTACTAAATAATGGTTTTAGTAAGTGGTCAAGCACTTCCATGCATTGCAGTGTCTGCAAAATTATTTTAATCTAGTGAAAAGGTGGCTCTTCTGTGGATGAAATGGCAGAGTTTTGTTTCTTTCTTTACTTGGTTAAAGCTACAAATCCCTCAAATTTTCTTAGACCAGTGAAGGCATCACTGGTTTCTAGATCTGATTCCTCCTTCTTGAAAATGTTTTTTCTTATTCAGGTGCTCTGCTCTGCCCAGAGTTCCAATATGAAATGTGTACATAGTTTTGCTTCAAAATCTTTGTCAAAAAACACTGGGCCTTATTGCCTCAGTTTTTGTAAGCAGGGTCAGCAGTCAGGAACTTCTGTCTTTATAAAGAAAAGGTATCTTAAGGGAACTTAAAATTATAGAATCAATGAATCATTTAGGTTGGAAAAGATCTTTAAGATCATCAAGTCCAACCATTAACCCAGCACTACTGAGTCCATTGCTAAACTATATCCCTAAGTGTCACATATACACATCTTTTAAATACTTCCAGGGGTGGTGAATCCACCATTTCCCTGGGCAGCCTGTTCCAATGCTTGACAAACCTTTCAGTGAGACATTTTCTCTAATACCCAATCTAAACCTCCACTGGTGCAACTTGAGGCCATTTCCTCTTGTTCTGTCATTTGTTGTTTGGGAGAAGAGACCTGGCTACAACCTCTTTTCAGGTAGTTGTAGAAAGTGATAAGGCCTTGCTAAGCCTCCTCTTCTCCAAGCTGAACAACCAGAGCTCCCTTGGCCACTCCTCACAGGACTTCTGCTCCAGACACTTCAGCAGCTCCATTGCCCTTTTCTGGATACACTCCAGCACCTCAGTGTCTTTCTTGCAATGAGGAACCAAAGCTGAACAAAGGATTCAAGGTGCCGCCTTACCAGTGCTGAGTAAAGGGAGACAATCACTGCCCTGGTCTTGCTGGCCACACTATTGCTGATACAAGCCCAGGTGCCTTTGGTCTTCTTGGCCACCTGGGCACACTGCTAGCTCACGTTCAGCTGGCTGTCAACCAGCACTCCTAGGTCCTTTTCCACTGGGCAACTTTTCAGTCACTCTCTGCCAAGCATGTAGAACTGCATGGGGTTGTTGTGACCAAAGTGCAGGGCCCTGAACTTCACCTTATTGGACCTCATGCGGTTGTCTGCAGCCCAGCAGTTCAGCCTGTCAAGATCCCTTTGGAAAGCCTTCCTATCCTCCAGCAGATAACTCTCCCAGTCACTTTAGTGTCATCTGCCAGCTTACTGAGGGTGCACTCGAGCCCCTCATCCAGATCAGCAATGAAGACACTGAAGAGGACTGGCCCTGATACTGAGACCTGGGGAACCACCAGTGACCAGCCACCAGCTGGATGTAGCACTCCACCACCAGCCATTCAACTAGTTTTTTACCCAGTGAACAGTGCATCCATCCAAGCCATGAGCAGCCAGGTGGACAACATCCACAGCCCCTCCCACTTCTGCTAAGTGGGTCAGCTAGTCATAGATGGAGACCAGGTTGGTCAAGCTATACTGGCTGGGACTGATTCCCTGGTTCTCCTGCACTCGCTATGTGATGGCACTCAGGATGAGCTGCTCTCTAACTCTCCAGCACCAAGGTTAGACTGACAGTCCTGTAGTTCCCTGAATCATTCTGACTCTTCTTGCAGATGGGTGTCACATTTACTGACTTCCAGTCAACTGGGACCTCTCCAGTGAGCCAGGGCTGCTGATAAATGATGGATAGTGGCTTTGATGAGCATTTTTGCCAGCTGCTTCAGTACGCTTGGGTGGATCCCACCTGGCCCCACAGACTTGTGTATGTCCAAGTGGTGTATTGGGTTGCTGACCACTTCCCCTTGAATTATGGGGGCCTAATTCTGCTACCTGTCCCTGTCTTCCAGCTTAGGGGGCTGGATATGCCAAGAACAACTAGACTTACCATTAAAGACTGAAGAAAAGAAGGCATTAAGTACCTCAGCCTGAGCTCCAGCCAAAACTGTTTAGCCAGGCTGTTCTTCCCTGCTGGCTCATCTTTTGGCTCATGGGGATGGTCTGCTCCTCTGCCTTTAAGATTTGCTCTTTGAAGAATGTCCAGCCTTCCTGGACTCCTTTGCCCTTCAGGACTACGTCTCAAAGGACTATGTTACTCAGTCTCCTAAACAGGCCAAAGTCTACCCTCTGGAAGTCTGCCCTCTGGAAGTCCAAGGTGCAGTTCTGCTGACCCTCCTCCCCTGACAATCAGTAACTCTATCATTTCATGATCACTATGTCCAAGATGCCCTCCAACTGTCTGTCATGGCTTAACACCAGCCAGCAACTAAGTACTGTGCAGCCACTCACTCACTTCCCTGCCCATCCCAATTGGATGGGGAGAAGAATCAGAAAAAGGTAAAACCTATTGGCTGAGATAGAAGCAATTTAATAATTGAAATGAAGTAAAATATAATAATAAGGGTAATAATAATGATGATGATGAAAATGAAGACAACAAAAAGAGAGAGAGAGGAATAAAACCCAAGAAAGACAAGAGATGCACAATGCACTCACTGACCAATGCCCAGCCACTCAAGCAATGATCAGTGCCTCCTGGCCAATTCCCTGCCAATTGATATACTGAGCATGACATTCTGTGGTATGGAATATCCTTTGGCCAGTTCAGGTCAGCTGTCCTGGCTGTGCTTCCTCCTGGCTTCTAGTGCACCTGCCTGTTGAGAGAGCATGAGGCACTCGAAGTCCTTGAACTGGAGTAGGCACTACCCAGTAACTACTAAACATCCATGTGTTATCAACATTATTCTCATCCAAAATCCAAAACACAGCATTGTACCAGCTAGTAGGAAGAAAATTAACTCTATCCCAACCAAAACCAAGACACTATCATATCACTCACAGGTCTCTATTCACAAAGAACAGGTCCACCTGGGTGCCTCCCCTTGACAGCTCACTCACCCACTCACCTAAGATACAAATGTGCCAGTAGTGCTTCATTTTATCCAAAGAATTTTTAAAAAATAATCCTAAAGGTAGTTCTAATCTCAAGAGGGGATGTGGAGAGTATATGCAATGTAGTATCACATGATTGTACGTGGAGCACCACTGCCATCCACAGCAAAGACAAATTACATCTCTTAGGATGGAAGATGAGCAAATCCTCACCTTATTCTCAGCTTGAAGGTATTTTAAGCTCTAGAGTTGAGAATATTTGTTCACACATCTAAAGGCACATGTATGGTCTGGGAAAACATAATGAAAAGAAGATGATGGGGATTTTTTTTCCCTCCACCATTTCTAGATTAAATTATTTCAGTCAGAAATGGTCTCTCTCTTCATCTAAGGAGGTCATTATTTCTTTATCCTATTCTCATAGAGCCCATGCTTTCCTTTTGGTGCCAACGCAGGACATACCATGAATCAGCAACATGTCCTTTCATGGCTTCTCCTGTTTCCTGCCTTTGCTTATGTACCTCTCTTGCCATAGCATGGCTGCTGCAGTTCCCTCCAGCTTGTCTCCCTTTGCCTTGGCTGCAGCACTGGTGTTTTGAACTGGTGTCCTCAGCACGTGCTTTCTGTTGGACTTAGCAGTACTGCTTGATGTCACCATTTATTTTCACTTACCCAGCAGATAGGGATAGATATAGAGATACATAGACAGACAGACAGACAGACAGACAGACAGATAGATAGATAGATAGATAGATAGATAGATAGATAGATTACAGAGATGATAGATATAGATAGAGTTGTGTGTGATGTGTGGGTATTTTTTCCTGGTGGCTTATTTTGTTCCAGGAATGGGTAAAGGCAGTAGCATTTTCTATTGTTGTCTTGCAGTGAATAATGGTGCAGTGCCTAAAAGAACAGTTTGTTCAAACAAACACAAAAATTTTCTCATTGCAGATAGGAACCCAGCTAAGGCTGTCTTCTGCAGACTACACCAACATCTCCAATAGCAGGCTCAGTGACTTTCCCTTTTCCCCTGATAGATCACTCAAGAAATAAGCCATATGGGAGAGAGATCAACAGTCATTCTGCATTTTGAGGACGTGAACAAGCTTGCCAGGGTGATTTGTTTTCAGTCTCTAAATATCTACTTTCTACACAGTACCCTTAAGTGATACATAGCTGAGGTTTTTTAAACTCTTATTTTTGCTGAGTTGTGTAGGGAAAACCTGCTCAGTCCACATAGCTTTAAACCAAATTGGGATCAAAGTGCTTTATCAATCTGTCAACAATATGGAATTAAGCAGCAATCAGTGAAGTGTTGCATTCAAGTAATAATGCAATAAGTAAATCTCCAGACTAGACACATTAATGTTAATAAACACTGGCAAATTTCTAAACACCCTCTATAACAAATGCAGAATAGTTTTCTGGAATGCTACAAGCCTCCCCTTGGCTACTGATATGCATTGTGTTAATACTTGTGAGCATTGACTCTGAAACAGATTCGGAAAAATAAGACCTTGTTTCCACTTATAACCTTTCTATGTTCTTGAGAGTGTTTTTTTGGAGCTGACAAAACCCTAGTATTTCATGCAAATAGTGGTGTCATTTTTATTAAACTAATTGTGAGTTCAGGGAATAGAATAGGTTTAGATTAGATATTAAGAAAAAAATCTTAACTGATGGTGTACATGTTGTCTGTGCCTGATGATTGCATTGTTCTTTAAATATCTTTATGTAGTACCCAGCATGATCTTCTCCATGTTTTTTCCACGTACTGAATCCATTTTGCACATCAAGTTGTACATCAGTTCTACATCTTCACAAGAAAGGGACTGTTATAGTGCATTTTCTGAGGTCTAATAATTCTCCCAGACCCCACTGTAATTCCGGGCTTTGTGTTCAGTGGATTGTTTACCATAATTTGAAATTATTGACCTGAAACCAAAAAGCACTACAGAAAAGCATCATCTTAGTATTTTAAAAAAGGTATGTATTAGTGAAATCATAGATACGTAACAGAATCTTCTCTGCATAACAAAGAAATAGTGCTTTATTAATTCATTTTGAATCATATGAGCAGAGTTGCAGTTTGGGTTTTCAGTTAATTTTCATTATTTGATTAATTGAAAAAATCCAAGATATATACCTATAAAACTAGAAAGGAGAAATTTTTCACCAGGGCAGGGAAGGCATGTTATGTGCTGAACCTTCAAACTTAATACTCCAATTCTTGTACTAGGCCATAATTCCTAAGAAGGCAGTAAAATCAGAGATACAAGGGAGAAACAGCATCTCACCTTGTTTTCACAGACATTCTGAAGTTGTTGCAGAAACATCACTGTCTTTAACTGAGCAGCATTTCTGATTATTCTGTATTATTCCATCTGTTGTAGTTGATTACTCTGCAGTTTTGGATGCTATTGGTAAACATTTACTGGTTTTGATAAGTCACAGCACAGTGGATTTCAAGTAAATGCATCTGTCTGAATTCAAGAGTTTATATTTGGCTGTCCTAGTTATAACAGCCAGGATCAGTTCATCACTGCGTGGGTGTAACCTAAGCTGTGTATTCTAAAACCTCTATGTCGTTTCCCAGAAACTGTTAACAATAGACTATTTGCAGCAGCTGCCCAGAGCATACCTGACCCCTCAGGCTATAAGATGGGTTTTAAGAGGCCTGTGAGATGAGGACGTTCCTGTCCTCACACCCACAACTCACCATCACCCCTTGTGGAACTCCCCGCCCTGGGGGAGGTGCTGGGCATTCCTGCCCAGACCTGAGTGTACATGATCTTGGGGTCTGGGGACTTCTGGTACCAGTCATGGGATCCAGAGGAGGACCAGAACCTCGACCAGACTGCGACCACCACTCTCAACCAGACTGCGACCATCACTTGCACCAACAGCTTCTTCCTCTCCTTTTATTTTTGCACTCAGGGGGCCCATGTGGGGCTCAGCACGGGAGCCAACGAACACCATTCTGTTCGTGCCCCAGGATGTTGGGTTATACGTCTGGGGTTTTGTGGGTTAAAACCAACTGTTCATCTGTATAATTGTATCTATTGTATTATTTTTATTAAATTGTAATTCTGACTTATAATCTCCTTTGAGTTTGTCAAAAGAGGTCCTCTTAACACATCTCAGTGATGTCTGTTCTAACAGACTAAGCTGCAAATTCTCAGGTATTCTGTAATTGATGTTAAAAAGTCAGATATTCTTTTCCCTGAACGAGAATGAAAATCTAGTTTAAACTACATAACTACAGTTAAATACAAATAAAACAGAAAAATACTGGCCCATAAGCAATAACAATTTCTCGTTAGTGTGGACATGCTATGGTCAGGAATCTAAAAGTATCTCTCATTTTTGTGGACAATCCATTTCAAAAGAAGCCAAGAGAATGACACCAAGCAAGATAAATACTGTTATGGAGGCTACTACAAAGAAGTATATATTCTCACAAGTTGGACAACAGGAGACTGCTAAATGTAATTTTTTTTCTTCCTCTGTCTGCAATTCAAAGGCTGCTTGAACTTCTTTACCCAACTTTTTTAATTACCAATCAAAAGGCAGGCAATGAATTGTGACTCTGGGTTTCCCAGAATCACCAAATGCTCTTTGTACTAAAGATATTGGGAAGGAAAAGACCTGAAAACCCATTTACTCCTTCCATCATGGAGTGTCACAAGCAGCCTGGACAAGACACATTTTTGAATTAATTGTTGACTTACAGCTGGTTTTACACCTGCAGGGGCAGTTGAAGACATAGTTGATGGGTTTAGGAATTTAAACATGCGGTTAGGTATAAGGCGTAATTTAAATGTCTCACATGTTGCTGCTTCTATTTCCAATGCTGTGGCTAAATCAACAAACCCCAACCCATCTGTCGTATGTAAACGGTGGTGGTGATTCAGTAGATGGCACTCCAGCATGGGAGTCAATGTTGTTGCCTGCACCCAGCCCTGTCACTCCCCAGCAGATGGAGTGGCTGAGTCTGCACTCGCTGGGTGGGCACCGACTGGGAGAAGATGATGGGGAACCACAAGGGCCCTCTGAGAACACCTGGTTGTTCATGGTCTGAACAGCGCTGTGGTCTTGCATGGAGTGAGTTACCCTTGTGCCATCCTGTGATGCCTAAAATGGAAGAAAACTTCTCCAAACAATATTAGTATAGATAAGGTAGAGAGCAGCTCTTTAATGAAAGCTTTCAGGTGCAGGGAATACACGGGCGCACACTCATACACAGAATTATCCCACTTTTATAACTTTAACTAATTACTAGTGGGTACATCCAACCTGAAAAACATTTTGCCCCTGGTACCACCCTCAGAACTGCCCCACTGGAGCCCCTCCAAAGGTTCTGGGCCTTCTATTTTGATTTGACTAAAATATATCTTATTATTCCAGTCCAGGTACACATCCCAAACAGGATGTCCTTGCTAAAATATCTTTCCTTGGAAAGACTGTTAAACAGAAATTCGTTGGAATGTTGCAAAACTGTGAGAAAAAAATTAAGTAACTGTCTAAAGTGTCTAAGGTGAAAGAAAACTATACAGCTATATTAAAATCTACAAAATGCCTAAAAATCTTTAGGTGTCACCTGCTCTTAACTCTTCCTAGAGTTTCATGGCTAAAGGGACCTTAAGCTATTGTGTTTTAACAGCAGAT
This sequence comes from Empidonax traillii, assembly GCF_003031625.1. Lineage (NCBI taxonomy): Eukaryota > Metazoa > Chordata > Aves > Passeriformes > Tyrannidae > Empidonax > Empidonax traillii. Next base: position 1,666,384 of record NW_020955210.1, read on the forward strand.
TGCTGAAGTCTGTTCCTTCCCTTTCAGAAAGATGTTGATGCCTGCTGGGTGATGTTTGCATTTTCCCACATAACTGCAAAGAATTCATAGCTGGTGTGCTATGCTGCAATGACATACCTTTTGACTACCCCAGAGGGTTTGGAATGAGGTAATCTTTAAGGTCCCTTCCAACACAAACCATTCTGTGATTCTATTCTGTGATTCTATGCCACTGTGACAAAGCATAGACAGCTATGGAGAAAGAGGATCCCGAAAGCAGCTCCTTGTGAAGCTCCTTGTGAAGCTCCCATCAGGATGTGCTAGTGCCAAGAATGGAATGGCAAGCAGTGGCCAAAGAATTTCAGAGGTGAACAGTGACTATCCTCAAGATGGTTCCAGACACTGACAACTCCTTCAGGAATCTAATTATGCTCATTCCTTTCTAGTGACTAATCTATTTGCTGCCAGTAGATCAGCAGTCAGAGCTGCTGTCATGAAGATTAGTGCCTCCATTAAGAGGATGTTGTGTTCATTTAGAGGGAAATAAATGGACCAGGGGAATAAAGGCAATAATGTAAGTCTTAAATATTAACGGCTTAAATATGGATCAAGGTTTGAATAAAGAAACTCTGATTTTTATCTCAGGGCAGACATGCAAGATCCATGCTGAAGTTTGTAAATGTATTTTTAGGATGAATGACAACTAAATGTTAAAGTTTAAAAGGATTTAATTAAGTGGAGTAGATATGTAAGATAACTTGAATTAGGATATTAAAATCCCTTACCAAAGACATTTTAAAGGACTCTTCTATCCTGCCAATAGTTCTGATGAAAAAAAAAACTTTTCAGACTGCTTTTGGGAGACTCATGTTTACCTTCCTGCTTGTGATTTCATGGCTGCTACTCAAACTGGTGCTGGTGTGATGTCCTGAAGATACAACTTACTATTTGCTTCATTGGTCTCTAAATGGCTTTACTGATTTTTGGGCAGGAGGCAGAAGTTGTTTAATTTCATCCAGGACAGGTGTGCAATAGCAGGAGGGAGCAGATGTAAAGGAATGCAGACTAGCTGTACGTAGAGATGTGCACAGTTTGCCTGCTGTGCCTACGTGCAAGAGCAACGGGGGAATCAGATCAAATGGTGGTAAACAGATTTGGTGGTAAACTTTCTCACCAGTTGGAAGTGTTGCCTCTGCAGAATATGAATATTTCAAATTAGTTAAAAGACTATGCACTGATAAATGACTGCCTTTCCAATAAAGCTGTTGTGCTAAAACAGCCCTTGAAGCAGCTCCCACTGAAACATTCCCATTCCTTTTGCAGTAACATCAGTAAATGCTGGACTGGACTCACAGAGCTGACCTGCTTATGCAAGGCTGAGGATACAGCAAAGTGCCTGAGGAAAAACTGTGGAAATAAATGACAGCACTTTACCCATACAGATAGAATTACTGGAGTATATACTGGGGATGTTAATGTGAAAAGGACAGTTATGGAGCATTTTGCTTTTTTTTGTTTAACACAATTGCAAGAAACCTACAGCACCAATGCTATCATAGGCTTAATGCCTAGTCCTCACTCTTTCCCATGATGAATATTAACTGCTGTCAAAATAAAGAGATGCTGTATTTTGAAAAAGGGGCAAATTGGTATGATAGTGCTTTGGAAAAGCAAAGCTGAAGTTTAAGACAATACTAAAGCTTGAACTAGTAGAGGACAATGTATGTACCTAAAGCCATCAACAATGGAGTAGATTTCAAAGACAGAGTTACAAACTTTAGAGATACTCCCTGTTAGTGGAGAATTTAAACATCTGAAGCAAAACTGAGGTTCAAACATCCTGCTCTTCCTTCGCACCCTTCATATTCCTTGCCATCTGAAGCTGCTCAGTTAGTGGTTGCAGACTACCCACCACTTGTGTCTATTTCAAATAAGCACAAAAACACATCCAACTTCATCTTTTTGTGTCTGACCCAGTCAGATTTCACTATTAAGACAACTCAGCAGGCTCTCATTTAAAATTTATGTGCCTCTTTCCTGTACTTAGTGAGAAACTAATTCTGTAGTGTCTGAGGCTGGTCTGAGTGGAGTCTGGTGTATCAAGGGCTGGACATTGCAGATATGAAAGAATACCTGCTACAAAAAGGCATGTGAGAGCAAAAGGTAAGGGAGAGCTGCTTATGTGCTCCCTTGAAATCTTAGTTCTGCCTGTTCCCCTGATATTACACAACGTTTCTGTAATCAGAGTATAATCTGTATAAGGGTAACAGTATGCCCAGCTACCATGCTCTCCATTCACAGGGACATAGTGCTTTTTTATTATTTTATTTTATTTTGCTTTAGTATTACAAAAACTTTCTGAGAAAACAAATAAATTTTTGCAAAAAGGCTTTTGGTTTCTTGCTTAACTGTCCTAATGAAGTGAGAGAGTGCAGTACAGTACAGCATGGAAATACTTACTCGAAATCACAGCAAGCACATTCCAAACTGAGATGAGACAGGAGGCATTACTAACAAATCTGAAGGTCAGACCAGTGAGTTTTGGAAAAATGTAACTAAGAAATTCTGACCATTCTTCCCATGTTACACTAGTATCCAATACTGATTACAAGGTAATTAAAAAATAAACCTGAATATTTTAAAATTTGAAGTCAGAAAGAGGGAATAAAGCCACAGGTGGAAACTAGAATCACTCAAATGCCCAAAAGCATGTCTAATTAAGTAACGCACTTCAGATGAACCTTGACATTAGCTTTTTTTGGCCAAGAAATGTAATAAAAAAAAACCCACGAGGACATTAAGGGCAGACAAAGCAATGATCTACACCACAGGGCTTGTCTACACAGGAAAGAGCTCAGAACAAGCACAGCAGAGTATCTGTTCTGAAACAGCTCCCCAAGGGGCCATGTTTTTTTGCACTGACTATGCATTTGTGTGGTTTAGCTTAATACACATGAGAAGTGAACTATGCTAAAAGCAAACAGAGGCATTTATCATGGAAAATAAGTGCATCTACTGGAGGAACTGGTACACCACATCTGCTGGGCTCTCAATTCCGCACTTCAGATTGTTTCCCAGTAACCACTTTACACAGATCAATCCAAAGTGCACTGCTCCTTCATTGTAAATGTACAAAACGAAGGAAATGAAACAATAGACCACATGGATTTATGATGAGGTAATAGTTAGCCAGAAGCTGCTTGTGGTGCTGAGCTATTGCTGCAACTAATATATGTAGTCTCACAAAGTCCAGGCTGCCAACTGCAAAGAAGCTACAATAGTCCAGCACCACTCATACCCTCCAAAGTGTTTCTGTGGACATAAATGGCATTGCAGATGTTTCTGAGTCAATCAAGGAGCTGCTTCAAATATACTAGTGAATACAGTGTAATTCATATTGTAAATTCAAATATTACATAGGAGTGACTGCTTATTCCATGTAGATTTAAGAACGAGTCTGAAAAAAATAGCATTTCTTCACTGTAGTAACTAAAAGGCAATGGATATATTCTTTTAAAAGGAACAGAATATGTGGTAAACAGGGAGGGCAAAACCTCTCTTATGTGGCTGTGCCAGGAAGTAGGAGATATCTGATCTACCTGACTTACCATTGAAAGACCTAAGCAAGACCCGTAAAGTACAACAGGGGATTCTGAACAAGAGATAGTTTAACTCACCCATCTGCTTTGTTGAACAGGCCAGCTGGTTCAGTAGATTTCAACCATAGGTACTTGTAAAATTTATTCACAGCAATGAGGTATTGATATAATCAAAAGTGACAGACATCGACATGTTAAATGCTGTAGTTAGAGATTGCCTATGCATGGGAGTTATATCACCACATGAGAGTAGTATCATTCTATCACAGAATCACAGAGTCACAGAATATGCTGTCCTGGAAGGGATCCACATGGATCATCAAGTCTGATCCTTAGCCCTGCCTTCCTCATGTCCAGAGTTGAGGTTTTGCTGGCACTTTTCCTGCTGTCAACAGAGATTTTAAACTCAGTCTCCTTGTGGTCGCCGTGGCCAAGATCTCCACCAATCTCCATTCCTCTCATGAGGTCCACTCTGTTGGCAGCAGCAGATCAAGGAAAGCATCTTTCCAAGCTGGCTCCCTTATGACCTATTCCATAAAGTTGTCATCCAGGTTTTTTCAAATCTTCTGGCCTGGGTTGTACCAGCTGTGTGATGCTCCCAGTTAATTTCTGGCAAGTTGAAGTCCCCCATAAGGACAAGGACAGTTGACTTGGAAACATCCCTAAGTTCCTCAGAGAATAATTCATTGGCATCAGCGTCCTGGCTAGGAGGTCTATAGCAGACTCTCATGATGATATCCACATTATTTGTTTTCCCTTTGATTCTTATGCAGAGGCTCTTAACTGTGCCATTGCCAACTGTGAGCTCCATATGTTCCAACTCTTCTATTACGTACAGTGCCACCCCTTCGCCTCTTCTGCCCTGCCTGTCCCTCCTGAAGAGCCTGTAACCATCCAACAGGGCACTCCAGTCACAGGTCTCATTCCACCAGGTTTCACTTATGCCAGTGATGTCAAATCTCTCCGGGACTGGGCCAAAGCAGGTGTGTCTAAAACAATAAATACTTGTCAAAGACTTCACTAAATTTGCATTAGGAGGATATAAGCTTATGCTTGTGCTGAGGAAGACAGTAAGCTATACTAAGGTAACATAGCTTTAAATCAACGTAATAAATTAATACTAGGAATTGTACCAGTCTATTTATTCTGATAAAAAAATACCACTCTAAACGGCACCCACACCAGTACAAACCCTGCATGTAGCCAGGCCACAGGGACAAGGGGTGGTAATGGCAGGAGAAATCTACCACGGGAGCAAGGTCCCATTGTTCCTTGGCCTGAGAGATCCATCCCCAGACACCACGTCAGAGCACTGGGAAAGCAAGGTGAGAGGCTTTAGCTCAAATTTTTCTTGCTGCCTGCTAAAGGAGATTTTATGTTGTGGCATTTCCATGAACCAACAGCAGGGTCACTGAAACTTGGCTGATGCACAATAAGTTGTTCAGCTGCCGTATCTTTGGCAGAGGCATAAGCCTTGAGCCTTTGCTGTCAAAGAACCAATGGGAAATGTTCGTTCAGTGTGTGACTGGAACAAGCTCTCCAGCTCTTAGGAAAAGGGATCCCTTCCCCAGCAACCCATTAATCACCGCCATTAATGCCATACCCTGTAAATCTTGGTGTTTCAAAACCTGTTTCTCCTAACTGCATCTCGCTTTCTTGATCCTCTGACTCCATGGGTAGCCACCTGGCTGCAACTTCTCCTAAAATATTCACCACCAACTCGACCCCTTCCATCTGTGCTCATCCCAGGAAAAAAACTATCAATCCAAAAGCCTTTCAAAATGACTAATTCCTCCCAGCTTCTTTATTGTCATCCCTGCTCCCCATCGCTGGTAACTTCAACTTCCTTCTGCCTGAGGGGAACAAAAAGTTACCTTAGCAGGTCATTGCACAGACACTGTCCAGAAGTCAACTGCACTGGGTGTGACCCATCTGCCCCTCAATCTTGGAGTACCATGAGCAGAAGAGGCAAGTTTCCAAGACTTCAAGAGTGTAGTGAGCACTGTGGGGTAATCTGCCTAAGGAAACAGATGATCATTTGGAAACACATGTACAACCTGCTTAAAGCAGGGCTCCCTCTAATGTTTATAAAGAATGGTTAATTTTTTAAATTTCATTTGATTTTTTCGAAACATGGAATAAATGGTACATGAGAGTTTATTACAGGTTTCTTTCATCAAAATTAAAACCAGAAAGGTTTGTACTAACTGAGAGTATTTGGACTGAGAATATCACAAGCCTCTTCTTTTTATGAATGTATCAGGATAATGGGGGCAGTACACAGTAGTCCACATAGGCACTGCCTTTTCTATGACATGCACATTTTCTGTGCTAACCAAATACCAAATGCCAGCTCGTGGCCAAGTCTCTGCAAGCCAAAATTAAAAACTACCATTTTATAGCCAGTCTGACCCAGACATCTCCCACTTGGGGTGTAGAATTGCCCTCAGCTGCTGCCCTAGACCCTGGAGGCACAGGTGTTCCAGAGGACAAAATAAATCCTAGAATTGTCTAAAGGAGATATTCGTATCTACCTTGACTACAAACATCTAAGTAACCAGTATATAAGCAGGGAAAATAGGGCAGCCAGCTCCTTGGCCTCTGTGCCTTGCGTCCCAGTAAAAAGGGACACTAATAGGAAGGGAAACTGGGAAACGCTCATCTGGAATCCCCTTCAAGAAGATTGTTCTGGTCTCATATTCTGCAAGAAACCAGCACACAACCAGTAAGAAACTGCAGATGCAAAACCAGCGTCTGAGGCTCTTCCAGTCAACCACTGCTTTATGCTATTTTTACCTTCTCTGAAATAGTCACAAATATCAAGACAAATTTGAGGGCTGTGTATTTTGTTACTCTAGGATTTGCTTTGAATGTTGATTTTAATTTGTCAGTCTTGAGGATTCATGAAAATAAACACAGTAAGTCTATGTTATTTTATTAAACCTAAAGTCTATGTCATTTTATTAAATGACTCAGAGAAACAAAATTAAGCATAATAAAAATTGCATAGAAATAAAGGGAGGAAACAATAAAAACCCTGTAAGAATCAAAGTTAGAGAGGAAAAAGGAAAAGCGAGTCCGTATTCCTTTGCTTCTATCAAATGTGTAAAAGAGGAGTCCCTTGAAAATATTTCTTTTTCTTTCATCCTTGCTTATTTTTATTGCAGCGTATCATGCAAGTCCTGGCTAGACAACTCTATGCAACACCAAGTGAGCGGCAATGAATCATAGCTCTTTCTGATGGCTTTCAGTTTTTAATACGGCATTTGGCTTCCACTCAAGTTCAAAAGATGGCATACGGATTTCTTTAATAATCCTTTTCTTCTCGTAATTTTATTCTTCATATTAGAAACATTGAGGCCTTTCATTTTACCATGTCTTCACATCAGATATATGACAGAAAACTGGAATTACTTACAAGTAAAAAAGAAAAAAATGAAACAAAATAAACAGTCCTTTCTCGTCTTACATGCAAATCCAAATAATCCTCTCTCTCCCACAGTCTGACCCAATTTTGCTTGGGCAGACTTTGTGCTTCTAAGCCAGGCACCTTTGAGACTGCAAACTTAGCAGATAGTACTGAATATGAGAGCACAGCACTTGCAAAATCAAGTTTCAAGCTACTGCAGTCATGGCACTGAAATGTCCAGTGTCCTGTCCACTTGTCTGTTCTAACCAAAGTCCTGCCTTAGCCATGCTTACATAAATGGACAAGCCAAAGCCAAGAGTTTCATTCCTTGAGCAATTTTAGATATCAGAACATCTGCCCAAACTGCATGACGGAACACCCTATTCACAGGTAGGAGTATTTATCACCATACATACTTGGAAAATGTTTAGCATAATTAGCATATAATTATTAGCAGGACATTGGCAAATGTGTTGATTTCATGCTTTATTACAAATAAGCTACAAAGAAGTCACTACTTGCCAAACACAATGGGACATCACAGTTGAAGAACGACTTATTTTCCACCACAGAACACAAACCACTAAGGGGAAATACTTGCTGAGTTCCTTCTTTTCTTCTTCTCACTGGTTTTTTAATCCTTATGCTTTCCACGAGATGAAAGCACCAAGCCTCTTTACTGAGAATTTTTCAGATCTGCAGTCACTGACACAACTCCTCTGCACTCTTTATTGATGCTTCCTGAGAGTAATACCTAAAATTCCACTGCAGCCTAATGCTAATGCATATTTTCCCCACAGGAAGGGAATTATAGGAAAATCTCAAAAATAACTTTTTTTTATTTTGTGTCCATAGTATGCCATGTGTCTTTGTTCTTTAACTGTAGTTCTCTAATTCAAAGCAGTGTACCTTGCAAATTTAAGAATCTTCCTTTTTATCTGGAATTGTTCATTATATGATCAAGCAGTCAAGATCCAGACAGTCCTGTAGCATTTTCTGGATGCAGAAATTTATTCAAATCTCATGAAATAATTGAGATAACAAAACCAATCACTCTGTGATTTAGGAAAGGTTTATATTAGCAAGCAGCATGATGCTGACAGGAAAAACTCTGCAGTGCAAACGAGCTTCTGTGGAGGATGTGACCTTCACCCTCTGCATGCTCTGGAAGGCTTGTTCCACTTTGGCTCCATCAGTGATTGGAGTGCAGCTTTTTGTTATGTTTCAGGTGAAGCATTCCTTATGTGTCTTCTGGGGCCGCTCTACAAAATGAATCAAAGAGCAGGAAGGAAGGGCAACCAGAGATTTGCTTCAAACAATACATACCTCATCTGAAACAAAATGCTATTGTAGATGAAGGCACATTTAAATTTACCCTTATGAATAAATGGATGGCCATAACTGTGGTAGGTTTAATCTGAAATAAATCAAACTGATGTAAAGATAGCAGAATAAAACCTTGTTTCAGTAGAAATTTCAAGAGGGAACTGTTGTGGAATGAAGTTCCCCTTTTTTTGGCTGAAACATGGAGAAAATACTTTATATAGATTCAATAACTCCCTGAAGCGCAATTAGTTTATAACAACATTGAGAGGGAAGTTCTTGGCATAGAGGAGGAAGTCCCTCCAGACCAGCAGGTCAGCCAGGGCCAGGAGCAAGCTATATCACTCATACCAGCACCACAGCTGCACCCTGAGAAATGCTCACAAAAAACCTTGAAGCAAATGCATTCTTGGACATCATGCCTGGACACAATGCTACTGGCACAAAAAAACTGGACAAAAGTAGCATGAGAACTTAACAGAAAATGCACAGGAATTTCCTTTATGCAAATTCCCATCTGTCAAGAGAACTATATTGGCAACACCAGTTCTCTGGTAGCAAAACCTGATACGTTGACCAAACTAAGCTATGGAAAGAGAAACCCATCCCTTTGAGGAAGTTCATGAAGGAGGTCTTGGACAGATCTTTCACAAAAGGTAGATATTATGATGATTGGCATCTGATCCTTCTGATGCAAGCCTTCCTATAAAAATAGGAAGCAAGAAAAGTTTTGTAGGAGCATCATTCCCATGTTCTCCTGCTTGCCACAGTAATCTTAGTCTGATGTCTTCAGTTTCCATTCTTTGCTGGAATATATCTGCACACCATATCCTTATGAAAAGTGGTAACTCAGTATGGCACTGAAGTGAGATAGGACAAAAACAATCTGGAAAAGGAAATAAGGATTGAAATCCTACAAATAAGCAGTCTGGAAGTTTGAAGAGACCTTTTAAAAAAAATTGTTCCCTGTCATAATTGTTCTTTAGATTTTTTTCATTATGAATGCTTGCTTGTATAGCATCTCTTTGCTAGATTTAACTATATCGAATTATGATTTTCTTTTGTTGGCAAAATTGTGTGGCTTAGAGGTAGCACTATTTCACTTTTATGCAGAGATAACCAAGATTTATAAATCTTATTGACGATATTTTTTAATGCTAGAATATAAGAAAAAATTCATTTCTGAAAATGAGTTTATACTGGCAATCCACAGAGAGAGATTTAATTACCAGTTAGCCTCATTCTTTCCTTTCATTTTGGCCAGGATGGTTACACAGAGCCACTGCTCAGCACAGCATCTGACAGTAATTGCAAAAAAAAGGTGAAGTTCACTCTTGGTGCTTTCACCATCCTATCACAAAATTTGCCACTACAGTACAAGTGCCACTCAGAGCCCTGTCCACACCCACACGGGGTTTCCACTGCCAGTGACGGTGAACCATTACAAAAAGTGGCAAATATTTTGTGGAAAAGCCTGATGTAGCCACCTCATGTTACTGTGATTCAGTAGTTATTCATTTTGACCTCTACCTGCCTGTGTAGAGTTTTCCTTAAGGACTTCTATCAAATGAAAGCTTTAGGGTACTCAAGGCAAATTAATACTTATTTTCTTTGAGATCTTTTTCTTAGAACTTGCTTCATATTTTGATATCTCATCGGAAAAAGTAACCCAATATTTTACAGAAAAAGATGAAGAAAAGATTATGGGGTTTCAGTATTTAGAAATAAATATGTATTACGGTATTAAAATTATTTCTTTTTTAAAATAGAAGTTGCTGATTCTTATCTGTACATAGATAAGTAAAGATCACTCAAGCTCTTAAGAAGCAGAAACGCCACTTCTTCTTGTAGTAGAAAATTACCTCCTTTCTTTCCACTCTCTTAGTGCCTATTTCCCAAGGCACTTTTATTTATTCCTCTTAAAACAATTTCAGCACAAAGAGCGAGCCTCAACATCAAGAGACAAGCATTCTCCCAGATAAATGATTTCCCCCAGTTTGCTAAGTTCCTTTTCATAAGCCAGATTCCAAAACCCAAGAATCCAACGCTCCAGAGTTGTGGCATAAAATCACCATGCTATTATGAAGAAGATCTCTAAACATTGGCACATGATGTTAATTGTGTATTTCAAATCCCTCTGGGATCTTCAGCATCTAGCCACTAAGGAAACAAAATTACTAGTCTCTTGATTTCCTGAGAAATCAAATAAAGCTGAAAATAAACCTTTATGGCAGATTTTATTTACTCTTTAAAAAAATTAATTAATTGACTTATCAATCATGGAATCACAGACTCATTTAGGTTGGAAAAGACCTCCAGGATCATCGAGTTCAACCTTTGCCCCATCACCACGTTGTCAAAATAGCATTAACTGCCACATCCAGTCATTTCCTCCAAGGATAATCTTATTTTTTTTCCCCTTCTGAACCAAAAGGCTTCTAAAAGACCCCAGTAAAACCTGTACTTTCTTCATTCTGCGTAAGGTGCGTGATTAGGGTGCAACCTCATCAAGCGCATCGGGTGCCTTCAACTGAGGCGTTACAAGGTGTAAACATCAAAGAGTCCAGCTCAGTCGAGGTGACTTGATCACAGGATGCAGATCTGATCAGGATGCAGATCACAGGGAATCACCACGCCCTGTTCCATCAGTGCGGCCCCAGGCTTCAGCACCCCTTCCCCTTCCCCCCCCCCCCCCCCCCCCCCCCCCCCCCCCCCCCCCCCCCCCCCCCACCTCCCGAGCTTTTGCGACTAACAAACCCTCTGTTTGGGGAAAGCCATCCTGCGCGTCCCTGAGTCTCCGGGGTGCGGGCGGGGCGGGGGATCGCGGCCCGGGCGGGGGATGGCGGCCCCGCCCGCCTGCAGTGACGCGCCGGCTGCTCCCGCTCTGCGTGCGGCGGCGGCAGCGGAGGGTGAGCGGAGGGTGAGCGGGGCGGCCGCGGGGCCGGGCGGTGTCAGCCCCTCTGGACAGCCGGGGGTCAGCGGGGCGGTGCGGGATCGCTGGGGCTCTGTGTGTGGGGGTCTGTGTGCAGCCGGGGCGATGGTGTAGGGCATGGCCGCTCTCCCCCGGTCTCGGGTGACGGTGGGGCGCTGCCTGGGCTCGGTAACATCGGCCGCGGTCCAGGCAGCGGCTCGGGGAGCCCCGGTGCGAGCCCCGTCGCCGGGGTGCCCGCGGCGCCGCTCGGCTCCGCCCGGCCCTTTGGAGTCTGTTTGTTCCCCTGGTCTTTGATAGAGGGCTCCGCCGCGGTTTGCGGCCGTGTAAATGCCTACTGTGAGCGGTGACTAACGCCGGGCATGGGCAAAATTGGGTTTAAGTAATTACCGATCTTGTTTTAAACCGCCGCTTTTTGTTTCGCTGTGGCAAGTCCATCGCCTTTGGCAACCGTCACTTTTACAAGGATGTGCAGAAGCTCCTCGTGTGTATATATGTATATATATGTGTGTGTGTGTTGTTTTTATTGTGTATACACCTCATGCTTATATATATACTATATATATATACTGTATATACTAATATACAAATATATAATGACATATATATAACGACTTCTTTTGTATTAAATGCATTCATATTCGTTGTCCTATTTTGTTAGTCAGGAGACCGCCTTATTATTGTTTTTAAATTCTGTGTTAATCTAAATTAAGCAGCGCGAGAATTTTTAGGTGCGTACGAAGACAGCGTTTGGAAACAGAGCGTGCAATTAAAACTAACCGATTCATAAAGCAAAGGGAGTTCCAGTGACTGAGGGTTGCTGGGTTTGCCATGGGACACGTTCTGGAGTTGGGCAGAGAGGCACAGGGGCAGCTGCCTGTGCTCTTCCCTGAGCCGCCTGTGTTTGCTGTTTGTCTCACACGCACTCGCTGGGATCACCCCCCTCGAGACAGACTGTCGCCGTCGGGTCAGCACGGCAGGCTGGGGGTTCTCACAGCCCTTCGAGGATGTGGCAATTCTAAGTAAATATTGCCTAGTTCTGCTAGCAGTGTCGAAGGGATAAAGGCAGAGGGAGGTGTGGAGCCAGGCCATCGAGGATCAGGGTCTGAGCCGCTCGGGTGTGTTTGGGGCCCCCACGCCACCCATTGCCCAAGGGAAACAGTGGTTGGAGGTTTTATTGCGCGCTTTGCTTCTCACATTGACAGAAATAGCTCAGATGAAGGGAAAGGTCTTCCTATTTGTACTAGGGACAACTGAAACTGAAAGTAATGCAAGGCAGGGCTTTCCTGAATGACACAAAACTGGACTTCCTTTAGAAAAGTGGAAATGCCAATGTTTTCTTTGTGTAGAAGATGCAAATAATAACTATGACTGACTTAGCCTAGGGTATTCTTTAATGTGCTTGACTTCAAATCCAAGTGTCTGTTGTTTGCCGTGTGTATTTTTTGTTGAATCTAAGGAGTATTTACCTTCTAATGAATTTAAATTTAAAAATCTTGCATTGGTACACCATGCTTGTATTCATATAAATAGTTTTAAGTATTAGCTTTATTGTCATTTTAAATTGGTAATTGTCGTTATTATTGTCATTATTATTTTAATTTTTATTTGAAAAATAATTATATTTTAGTATTTTTTGAAAAAAGAAGAAAGATGTTCTGAAAATGCTACCACTAAAATATAAAGATTTGTGCTCGTTTACCATTGCAAAACAGCAGTTGCCAGCTTGCAGATGTGTTTTTCCAAAATTAGCTGTTTTGTGATACAAGCTGCTGCAGTAGTTTTTATATTTGAATAAGATAGTAATTTATTTGAACCATGTGGTTCATTTATTCATTGGTTATACTATTAATAGGGGATATTCGTGGTACAAACAGTCAGGGATAGTTCAATAGAAAGCTGGAGTAGCATCACTTCACAGTGTTACTGTGTTTCATGAAATACTACCTAGATCCTGTGTCAGCAGACTTTAATTTTTCTGGTTTTCCCTCATTCCCTGCCTGGCAGGTAGACCTGCGTAAACATTGCCTTTACTCATCAAGACCCTTCTCTCTCATCTCTTCATACATTTAGAATTTGTTTTCAGCTGTACTTTTCCACATTAACTTCTGAAGAACAGCTGCTCTCAGGCAGTGTCACTAACCAGCCCTGGTGTACCTGCTTAAGCTAATTCTGTGATCATTGCATGCCCATAGGGATGTGATGCTTTTAGCGTAGATGCAGCATCCAGGTCAGATGTCGGTGGTGTCCTGCTGTGCCACCGGCTCCAAATGTCCTGGGACTTCCTTTCCCAAGCACAGGGCCGTACAGTGCAAAAACTACTGAGGATTTGGGTCAAACCGTGTCATTCTCAGGCATAAGAGGAAGTGGAGCATTAAATCAAGCCAGCAGTTGGTAAACATGTGATGTGACCTCTTGGACCGGTGATGTGACTCGTGCAAAGTAGTAGCACTGAGCAGATGAGGACCAGAACATGATAAGGCTGAAGGCTGTGTTCCCCAAAATTTTAGAGTTCATCCTGCTGCTCCTGCACATGGATCTCTTACAGAAAAGCTTTTTCCACCCAGAAAAATGTTGTGTCAGTCATCAGTTTAAACGTTCCTGTATCCTGTTTCTAGCTAAGGAACCCTAGAGCACCTTTCCTTCGTACTTCCCTCCTTCCCCTGGTGGCTAATTTGTCCCTGCCATAGAGCAGCATTGCCTTTGGCCCACGGGGCTAAGCCTGCTGGTACAAAATGTGCTTGCTTCAGTGTGGTGTTTCCGCCTGGCCACCCATCTCCTGGTCTTCTGATGCTGTGGAGTGAGAGATAGTGTCAAGAGTATCAAATCAGAAGGTAAGGCCTTTCTGACTGTAAAGGGCTGAATCAGTCTTACAGCCTCATTTTAGTCACTTTTTGCTCTGTACTTTTATGAATTGTCATTATTTCAGGCTATTGCAACCCTCTCTGCTTTTATTATGCAATTTTGTAATTTCACCATATGAAAGAAAGAAAGAAACACTTCTCTGTCAGACTGATTTAAAAAAAAAAAAAGCAAACAAAAATCCAAACAAAAATAAAAGAACAAACCCCACATTATAATAAATCGCAAAGCAAACATTTACTCAGCAGGATAGACTGCTGAGGGTGTTTCTTGCTTCCTGGAGGTAGGATAAGACAGGTGACAACTTTGGTGTATCATATCTCTGCAATGTGTCACATGGATCTTATTTCCATGTGTATGGTATGCAATATGCATAAGCTTTTGGCTTTTGTAAACAGACAAGTAAAAGAGATCTCGTTAGTTTAGGATATTGTGATTTTTTTCTTCTTATTAAACATTTTGCATATTTTTATTATCTTAAAAAAACCCCAAAACCAAAACCTCAGGGACTTTTTTGTTCTTCTGATACTAAAAATACAAGGGGAAATGTACAGCTGTGTGTTCTACAGGAACTTCCTGGCTTCTTGGAAAGATAATTCTTGGAATAGAAAAGCAAATCATGCTACACGACTACCTACACAAGTTTGGTGTGTAGTGTTTGGCTTTGGATCTTTTTAGCATTGCTTGCTAAATCTCTACACAGAACTTAAGAATGAAAACAACTTCCATAAGCACTCTTCTTCCTCAGCTTAGAGATAAAAAACAAACCCAAGGTAATCCTTGATTAATGTGTTTACAAAATGTTCACGTTTTGTATATAGATATTGAAGAACAAGGAAGCAAAACTAAAAAGCTTATCATGTCACTTCATTGGTGGCTGCAGGAGCGGTCACTCTGCTCACACAAAGCAGCCTGCCATCCTGATATCCTCGTTGGCAGAAGCTCTCACTGAGTCACACACTTGATCAGCAGCTCTCTGCACTCTTAAAATCAGGCGTTTGTGGGAGGGAAAGAACAAGCAGAGAGACTGCAAAGACAGCCTGGAGCTGAAACCAGTTGCAACAGCCCTGGCACAGACCAACCCTCCCGGTGGGAGATGGTGCAGATGGAGCAAGATCTCCTGAGCAATCCTTCCCCAGTGCACGCAGCAGCAAAGCACTGCCTGTGCAGCATCCAGCAGCTTGGGCACGGATCAGTTGCCTGGATGTGGGTGACTGGTGCCTTTCAAGGTGACCATCCAAAGGCATCCAAGACACCTGTATGAGGCTGGCACCCTGACACATGACCTACAGTTGATCCCCCTTTCCTTGGGCAGCAGCTGAAGAGTAAGTAGGACACCTTGTGAGCATCCATAAGGACACAGAACATTCACGTCTAGCTATCTGAATCCTACTTGCCCAGCTTTCTTCAGACCAGGGGGAACAGTGGTAGTTTTAGTGAAACATAATCCCATTATTTAGCCATAAATGATCCTGCATTTCTCACAGTGTTTCTCCAGGGATCCTCTTTCAACTTGGAGAACTTCAAAATAGTATTTTTCTTCTTGAGGTCTACTTAGTGATATGTCTTCAGAGAATCTTTATATGTCCTCAGGGTTCCTGGTTTCAGAAATCAGTTTCCTTTCTGACTCTGTTGGGCATGTTCCTCACGGAGTGGAGTCTAAAGGAATCAATAGCCCACACTGTCTGCCAGCCTTGTGCTGGCCCTGTACTTGCAGTGTTGTGAGTTCAGTTGCCATGCGGGCCATTCACTCAGGAGTTGGACTCAATGATCTTTGTGGGTCCCTTCCAACTCCAAATATTCCGTGAATATCCTTCAGTACTTAGAGGACAGTCACATAAATAACATATGTACTAATTCTAGCCTGTTTTCTTCTGTTTTGGTGAAAGTCTACAGTTGAACAGGGTATGTCTTTGAGTAGATGCCGTGCTCATGGTGTCACAGTACACAGGCACTGCATGTTGTCCAACTGACACCTCAGCATGACTTACTTCAAACTGTCTCCCAGTATGGCAAATGAGTTCCTCAATAGACGTGAACCTTACAAAAAACATTTGCAACTCAGAGTGACCCTGTGGGCCTGGCCCAAAAGGAAGCACATGATTGGTTTGAAGGGAGTTTCTCCTTGCTCCAGCTTCTTTACGTGACTGACATTACAGCTTGTCACAGAGCTGGTAATCAGGAGGCATACCAATGAGTTCCATTTGTTTGAGAATAAATAAACCAACAATGATTTTGATGTGGATCTTCTCTGCAGCAAGTCTTGTGCATAAAGAGAGTGCCATTTATTTTCCATGCCTGAATTTTGTGGTATGAAGAAATTCCTGTTTCTTTGTACTGAAAGGATTTGTGGCTTAAGAAAATTACTTCTTCCTTTCACTTTCTTCTCTACCAGAGATATTGAGAAAGATATATTCACTTACAGGTACAACTACTCTTCAAAGCAAAACGGATGTTCCTGTAGCAAAGCATCTGTTTTACTATGGAGTTGACAATGAGTAATTTGCCCTGACTTCTGTTTCTGTGCTGCCAACACATCATTCAAGTTCCTGCCCCTCCTTTCCCTCAGGGAAGCCCTAACTGCTCACCTACCTTGCTTCTTGTGTACAGCAACAGTCACCCAGTTACAAGTTTGTGCCTTCTAATAGTCTCATCATTTTAATTGTGTAATGGTGATATATGGTTTTTAATTAGTCATAACTTTAGCTTCTGTTTTAATGAGATCTTAAGTTGTCTTTCCAGAGGGGAAGGCTTTGTTTTCCCGAGAGCAGTGCGCCTTTTCCCAGAAGAAATGAATTTCTCCTAATGAGGTATGAAAAGATGAGGTGGTAATGGCGATGTTGGGGAGTGGCTACAGAAAGAAGGAGATATCTGCAAGTCTCACGCCCTGAAGGACATGCTGATAATGCCAGAGCCTATGACGTGCCAGGCACTCATGTGTATAAATAGTCACATTGGCGCGTAGTGTCATTGTGATCATGCTTGCCTTGAGAACAGCTGAATCTAATAGCCTTGTCTCTCATGGCACAGCCCAAAGATACCCTCACGTGTCCTCAGACATGGGAAATAATGAGTCTGTTTAACACCTGTGACAACAGTCGGTCTGCTACCCAAGGATTTATGATGACATTGCATTTGTTGGATCTCTCTGGTCACTGAGTGCAGGTATGACTATTTTGAGTTGAATCAACAGGGTTGTTGGGGAGACAGGAAGGCACATCCCTCATTCCAGATGAGGTAAAGCCCCTTGTCTTGCCCTCTCTGGGTAGACAAAGGTAGGGGTTCCTGTGAAGATGGTAAGGAAGGCAGCCAAGTGCCTGGCTGAAACAGTCCCTCCACCTCCCAGACCATGGAACTGAGTTTGGGCAGTAATCCTCAAGGAGGATTTATGGCCAAAATATTATTTTGGGGATTTTACGAAGAACTGTTGGATGGACATAAATACTTGTGCAGAAACAAGGCCTTCCTAATCTGCACATCTGCAAAGAAGCTTTCTGGCTGCTATTTTGTCACCACCCATGTACATCTGGAAGGAAGATCTGTTTGACCTGCTGGCAAGAAGAAGGATGTCTACACTGGGTGTGTAGTTGAAGGCTAAATCTTAGAGTAGGGATCAAGATCCAGCTGAGGTCTTTTTTGTGAGCTTTCCACAGCTGAATCACAGGCATTTAATGCAAAACCCTGGGAAGTTGGTGTTAATAGTGCAGGCCACCTTACAAAGAAAGCAGCTTGATTTTCTCAGGAAAACTACCCATCAATACTTGCATCAAACCTTGTAACTAATGCAAAATAACTGTAAAGATTATTTGGAGTAGCATGGACTACCTTTAAGAAAACATAAAGGCAGTCTTAGGCTTCACTCAGGTTGGAAAAACAGTAAACTGTAGCATATGTTAATAAGCAGTGATTTTCTTTCAAAAATGATTCTTCCATTTTCTCCAGGATTTCCAGAGCCACAGATCTTTTTGTCCAAGGAGAGTTTTTCACATTAAATATCTTTTCTTTGAGTAGTAAGTTTGTTTGGAAACATAACGCTTTGGGATTTACAGCATCTGAACAACACTGCAACAAACACTAGTTGACAGTACAGAATTATTTTTACTGCCTGAGGTTCACTGGAGCTTCTGTCATTCAAACCTTGGGTAGATATTGACTTGTCCTAGACATCTGAAATACAAGTCTGCTGGCAGTGTGGAAAAATCATAATTGTGTCTGGTGCATATGAGTATCCTTCACTGGATTTCTAGCAAAACTTAATTCTAAGGAGATCTGTCTTTTCTCCATAAGCTCGGCTAAACTAGATAACTTTCAAACCTTGAATAGCTTTATTCTGTCTTTAATGTAAATGAAATTCTGGATTTCAGCAGTCAGTCAATAGCTAGCTTTTACAGTTGCAAAAGCTGTGTTGTTTTTAGGCTTGATGACAACCATTCTTGTTCCTGTTCTCCTGCTGAAACAATAATACAAACCCTGTCAAGGACAGTGCTATCCTTATATAGTGCTTTCTGAGTATATAAGGCACTTGCTTTTGTATAAAGTGATGCAGGATTTCAAACTCACCTATAAGGTGGAATGAGGCCTCAGTAATGGTTGTTTACATCTCTGGTTGCAGTAGTGACCCAATTGTATCAGTGCTACAAATGATTTACTGGCAGTGACAGAGTAGGCTGGATACCTGCAGTGGGGCTTCCCTCTGTGGGCTTCCAGCTGCAGAGGATGTGCTGGAACTGGTGCCTTCTGCTCCTCTTCATCTGGGCTATTTGTTTCATGGAGTTGTCTTTATTGTGGTTTTGTTCAGCCCCGGGATGAGGAACTGTGGCCCCTTTGACATCACTGTGTTTGTACAAAACAGGAGAGCTGGGCAGAATCTCTTGGTGGTTGTCTGATCCTACCAGCTGTGGGATAGATGTTTATTATGGATTTGACTGTAGGACCACAGAGTAGTATTTTAAATGCATCCATACATAATGTGTAGGTTTCAACTGGTTTAGCTAAGAGTGTGATTATATAAATTGACACTTGTTCTGTTTTAAGACTGGTCTGAAGTAGGTATATTTAAGTGAATTTGGAATAAGCCTCATTTAACACAAATCAGTTTCATCTCAATCCATTGTTTTCCCATAGGCTTGGAATACAAAATCTGTGCATTCTGCTCATTTAGGCAGCACCTGCTCCATGAGTGGGAAGTCTTTCTCCTAGTGAAGGCAGAAGTTGTCCTTCAGACCACTTGGTCTACATGAATTAATTGCTGGAAAAACATCACATGGGTTTGGGCACTGTGAAAACAAGCTGTGGGCCGTATTTGTCCTGCAGGCGTTAAGTTTTCTACCTTTCCTTCTCTTGTCACTTGACTTTGAACCAGGGTTTGTTCCAGGCTGATCAGCATCTTCTTTGACTTGGCTGTGATGGCAGAGCAGTCAAACCCAAGTGCTGCTTTTCTTCTCTCCCTCCCATTTTTGTATGTTTGACATGTCTCCTGCTGTTCTCTCACAGCTTCTGATAGAAGTTTACCAAAATGTGCCTTCTGTGCCAAGAGTTGGCCAAAAGGTGATGTCAACCTTATAAAAGTCATGCTGCAGCAGTGGGGCAAAAACAACTAAAATCACATCTTGACATTTAGTAGGCACAAAATAAATGAGAAATAGAAAATCCAGGGACATAGGTGAATCACTGATTTTCCACCTGTTTTTCTTATTGGTCAGTCTCATGAAAAGTTCCTCTTGCCAAAAGCTGTTTGCTTCTCAGAATTGTCTTCTTTAGTAATGAGTAACATTATTTAAAAGCTATTTACTCCTAAAATACCGTTTTCAAGCTACTGGCATAAGCTAGCACAGAAAGTGTACAAAGCCTGTTGAACAAGCAATCTGCCCAGTTGAATTCATTGTTAATATACTTGTAAGTGGTTAATTTGGTGGTCAGTAGATCCTGCTCACAAACCAGTGTGATATGTGGACGCAGCTGCACAGACACACATCACTAGTAAGGTTCTGTGGTAACAATGGGACATCTGCTGCATTCTTCAGGGGAAGAGAGCCTGAAGGGTGAATTGCCACAGCGTGAAAGACTGGACATCTGATCCAGCTGCGCTGCTGCAGTGATCCCTCATGGGCTTGGTCAACTTAAAATACACAAGAAACACAGCAATTTGAAGAGAGTTGATCAAAATGCTTTGTGGGCACACTATACTGACTGCACATTTTCCTGTCTTACCCACTGTTTTGAGCTGCAGTTATACAGACTACTTAAGATTGATCTGTCTCAGGATTACTGCTAGTTGCTACTTAACTATTCATTTTAGTTTTGTCTGTATTTGTGCTTGGTCTTTCCCAGCCATCTCCCCAGACACACGTCATCAGACTGGGACTTCTAATTCTGTGGGTATGGCCGAGACTTCTCTTTTGCTTCACTTTCCTCTCTGGGGACAAGACCAAGCAGTAGCACTTCCTGGATCGGACCAGGTGGCATGTCACAAAAATGGCTGTTTTGGTAGAATAATCAGGAGGTCTGCAGCAGGACGGAAGCCAAGCTAAAACACGCAGTGCTAAGTAACAACAATTCAATCAGCAGACAAAAATTGTGTCGTAAATTAAAAGAGTTTGAAATGAACAAAAATTGACAAATTTCTGGCACGTGAGATTCAAAATGTTCCAGTGAGTGAGTCAGGAAAGGAAGGGTCAGGTCATGGCAGCATTTGAGAGACAGAGAAAGAAATGTTGCAATAAGACTGCATGGCATTTGCTGAATTTGCTCTGCTTACTCAGCAGCAAAGATACAGCTTCCATCCACCCTTCTTTTCCTGTAATAAGTAAAAATTAGTTATTACAGAGAGATAAGATCTTGAAGAAGATGCTATTTTTAAGGCAATTTAATTTTTAGGAGAAAGACAGGCATACATTCTCTGAACCCTTCTTCAGAAGAAGCATTTAATATTTTTCTTAGGAATTTAATCTGTGTTCTGAAGTGCTGATAATTTAGTCTCTCTTTACAACCCCCATCTTACTGGTTTGTAATCCATCTTGGAAAAGCAAAAGCTGTCTGATGTGTTGTTTGTAACTGGCATCATGTAAAAACTACCTAGGGGTGGCTTATCTGTCTCTAATGGTGTATCTAATTGGTGTATCTAATAAAATTTGCGTATCATTTGTGTGTGCACAATGTTCACATCTTCACTCACCACTTTTGTAACTGAACAGAACTCTCACAGGGAGAGTACACAGGTACTATGTCAGCAAGTGTTTTTAGCCTGGAAATTACTTGGGTTTTTCCCTCTAATTTAAAAAGTAGTTTCAGTGCTATTGGTGTGCCCTTTCTGTGTAAGTACAGTAAGAAACCTAGTGCTTGTCCGGTATTTTCCATCTTAAGTACGGCTGTAGCTGAAAGATGGTTGAATTTGCCAGACTGCTAAGGTTGCTGTTTCTTCTGAAATTGGTTTCTTCTAGCTCAAGGGATCTCAAAAGCTCTCTGGAGCAAGCAGGCTTCCTGAAACTTCACCTTGAAAGTCACCAATGCTTCCCTTCAAAGACTGCCTTACATCTTTATTGCCCTTCTGAAAATGCCCTAGCAAAAAACCTGTGATCCTTTATGCCACAAAATCATTTCATGTAGTTTAAGCTACTTACTATG
The DNA here is from genome assembly GCF_003031625.1 of Empidonax traillii. NCBI lineage: Eukaryota > Metazoa > Chordata > Aves > Passeriformes > Tyrannidae > Empidonax > Empidonax traillii. Next base: position 1,688,108 of record NW_020955210.1, read on the forward strand.
CACCATAGTAACTGGAAAGAGTAGCAAAGGCAGGCTCACATGGCAGACCATCTTGACAGGCTGCCTGGAAAACACAGGAGCCAGAGCTGCAGGAGAGTTTTGAGTGGTCCCCAGGGTTGTCTGCAGCAACTGTGGCAAGCATCAGATAATTAGCATGAGAAAGTCTGACAGGTACTGTTTTTCCAGTGTCTTGACCTACAATTCCTATTTGCTAGCCATTGCCTAAAAGTCCTAGCTCCCAGTGTTAGCCTTATTAGTATTTTCTAATATGAGAAAAGTGAAGTAATAGTTGCTCTGGGATCAGCAACCCACTGAAACTGCAGAACATACATGAAGTCCTTTGGTTGAGGATATGTCTGCAATTTGAGACTGAAAAACAAACAAACCAAACCAACCAAACAAAAGAAAAAGAGGATAATGAGGAAAACATCTGATGCTCTCTCCTGCTGTGAACAGATTTCTTAGCACTTATTCCTTGTTTAGGCTTTTAGAGGTTTCAAAGAAGCTTGGCAGGTGAGCCATGCTGCTGTCCAGCAATATGGTATTAACTTGAAGCAATTCAAAGTGTGGTATAATACCAGTGTAATTGGAAATCTGTGACCCACACCTGACACTGTAATCCACTTGATGTATTTATTTTGGAGGGGAGAGGGAAATTAGCATGTTTGATTAACTCTGATTCCCAATGCCCTCTGAAATAAATGAAAATTTCTTATGTAGTGTTTTGGTTTTGGGGTTTTTCTAAATGAACCAAATTAATTTTTTTGCTAAAACGGGTCTTAATAGCTAGGAAGATTGCAGGACAAATGAGTGGCTGACTGGGGAGAAATGCTAACATAATGGTAAAAGAGAAGCTGTCTTATACCTGGTGGCCATAAACAAGCATTTAGCAACCAAACGGACTGAAATCCCATAGGAAAAGAGTAGTTAACTAAGCCTCTTGGCAGTGGAGGCTGGAAGTCAGAATTTCAAGTGCAGCTGCAAACACGTGATTTTTTTGGCAGTGCGTTTCTTCATGGCATTGTGGTTGGAGGGAAGGTGTATGAATTCTGTCAGTGGTTTGGAAAGCTCTTGTTCTTTTAAAAGCAGTTTAGACAGTGTGCTTGTTTCATGCTCAGCAATGAAGTGATTCTACTGCTGCTGTTAAACAACACTGATGAAAGGAGTACCTTGAGCCTGGAAAGTGAGATGGATTTGCTAAAGGGATACTTTATTTTGTTGACTTCACTGAGCAATCTGTGCACCCCTGACCGTTGTGCAGAGTTTAGGTGAAAATGCTGATGTCTTTCATATTCTTCTCACTTCTGAAGAGCAGACCCCTATGGTGATTTGCTGAGGAAGGGTGAGAGGTCATCAGAACAGATGAAAGAAAGGAAGATGCTCTGGGACCTACTCAGTCCACAGTGCTGAGTACTACTCACTAGTACTCTGACCTGCTCACCATCTGGTTCATGGACAGTGAGGAACAGAAGGGAACTCATGACTCCGATCGGCACAGTTGGGTTGACCCCAGGTATTAAAGTGGACCAGGTGAAGTACAAGGCATTCACTTGCACTGAGGCTGAGTTTCTCTGGATGGACTGAAAGTCCCTGCTTGGGGAGCAGCATTTGAATAAGATTTTTCCCATCAATAAGATGGGATAACCATGATAGCCGTGTACACAACTGCTGTAAATGCTAAACTGTGTTATGATGTGGTCAGTTTGGCATCACAGAATGGTACACTTTATACTGGCAGCATACATTTATACATATATAGTTTTCATGATTTTTCCTTCAAAACATGGAAATAAGCATTCAAAGTGTTGCCTGTTTCTTGTACTCTGAGGTTCCAGAGTGAGTCACCATCTAAGTCACTGCTGGACTAGATGGACCTTTCCACTGATATATGCAGTATGTCTGATCTTAGGATTTCAGGCAGGTTTTTTCTATAAATAAGTTAACATTGCTTTCTCCCATTTATTATCCTTTCATTTGAAACCTATAATAATATTTAATCCATGCTTATGACTAGTTTTGAGTTGGTACTAAGTGGGGATTTAGCTCCTTTATTTCTTCCTCCCTTGCAGCAGCAGTGACACAGATGCCTCTTGGGTCCTCTGATCGATGCAGGAGCTGTTGGGAGATGCTGTTTCTGCATCAGTGACCTTCCCTGCCAGTGACTGACCTTTAAGAATTAGTCCAGAATCTGATGCTTCTGCAAATACAATGAATGCTCCCTCAAAGAAATTAGGATTATCCTATCCCAAATCTAAGTAGTAGTTATGTTTTAGCATGGAATTGAGCTCTTCAGAGCTGATATCTTGTCTTATTTATTATTCCTGTCCTCCCCCTAGCACCATCACCCCTGCATGTGTATCTTCCTTATAAATCCATATGGATCACTTGCCTTTCAGGAACATAGTGCGGTCAGGTGCACATGGGCACGTTCTGTGATAGTGAACTCCGTATATGGGTGCAGCTGAACTCTCTACAGGCTTTAGATTAAAATTATTATGACTCGTTGAGTCTTGAATAAGCAAAACATAAAATGCAGGAAAGATCTGAAAGCATTTAGAGATTCAATTTTCATCCCTCTCACTTGGTCACATAGAAGCCCTGAACAAAAGTTTCATTTGATACTGATGATGGGAACAACCTTGAAAGTGCAGCTGAAGGCTTTGTTGTGACTGGATAGTGCTTTCAGTCATCACCAAGCTCTGAAAATAAATCACACTTCCCCATTATAGCGGTCATTTAGTTATATGATTAGAAATAACGAAAGGTGTGTGGATGGATGAGCTGAAGATCAGCATTCATCCTTGAGGGGAAACACTGGCCACATGGAATCCATCAGGACTCCCAGAGCAGAAAAGCACATTGCATGGGCCACTGCCCAGCAAGGAGTGAAATAATAAAATTTCAGTGCAATTTAACACAGCTACTAGTGAGGCAGCCAGAAGGGTTTCATTTGCTCATGCTGTTCTGTTGTCATGGTTTTTGTCAGTGCTACAGCTTCAGTTTTCATCTTGCAGTTTGGAAATGTAGGGCAGAACTTACTTCCTCCTTTAAGAGCAATCCATTTACATGATAAAAGGGTTGCTAAATATTAAATGACATGTTTTAATTTAGATTTTAAAATATAAATAATCTCTAAAATATTAAATGAAATATAATACTTAGTATCATTTATCTGTTAGCCTGAAGAAGAGCACAGCAGTTTACCTGTTTTCTCCAAAAAAACACTGCAGTACTTGGGTTTGTCCCCCACTTCTTCCCGATTCTCTTAGGCAACAGGAAGTATGGCAATTCATCCTACATAATCTTTTTGCTTTGGGGTGGTTGTTGTTGGCTGCTGTGGAGCTGTTTTTGGTAGTGGAGCTGTTCCCTGGTAATTTTGTTGGTTATGCAATTAAGAGCCGTCAAAAATATGTACTGCAAGGAGCAGTTGATATACTAAGTATATGAAACAAATTTAAAAAAAAAAGAAGTCTTCAGACTGATAATTTATCAAAAGCAGAACAAAAACATTGGCAAACCAATGTGGTTTTTTTTCCCAGTCATGGCAGGAAGTGTTTTATCAAAACTACAGATCTGCCACTACCTTTTTTGATTCTTTTTCCTTCATTTCTCTGTCAGAGGAAATTTGTTTTAGTGACTGAAAAGATAAGCAGCCTTCTGTTTGTCTTTCTGATGGCTGCTTCTCTCTGTCACTGCTCTTTTGGGTAGTTTTTTAATCAAGATAAAAAGACAACTTCTTAAGCAGAGAATTGAACTGTTCTGCTTCACTGGCTTCTATATGTGTTAAAGAAGTTCCCAAATACATATTTTGCTACCAGACAGAATATTTCATTCAGTGTGTTTGCAAGTGGCTGCAGCATGACTAGGCAATCTTGCTTAAATCAGTGGAAAAGGGCAGCTTTGGGGGGCTTGTGTTTCCATTGCTGATTTTTTTTTTCCAAATTACTTGATGAAGAACTGATGTGTTTTAAATATTTTAGGAAGCTTCTTTGTGTTGAAATATTAATTTTTTGTCACTAAAGGTTTAAAAGTGGAATGGCCGTTCAGAGTTTAAGCTGTTCTTTTTAACCTGCATTAGCACGTAACTCGGTCATTAGAGAAACAGATGAAGAAGTGAAATGTATTATTTCAGCCCTGTCATTCACTAGCTGTGTCAGGAATGAGGTATTTTGGGCTTACATAATTTCTTACTTAAATCAGTTTAGAGGCAGGAGAGAAACATGCTGCAGAATTTGATGGAATAAAGATATATAACTGGGGAAAAAAATTGAATTGCCATTTTGAAAGAAACCACAACATATTCAACCAGAGCAGAAAGAGTGGAAAGTAACCTCAAACTATATCGGTTTACAGCTATACCCAGTGGGAAGAGATTGGTCTGTGATGTGGGCTCGCCTGCAGGATCCAAGCTGTTTGTCTCTCCAGTTCTCTCCATTTCGGGGAAATGGTTGAGAGGGGCATTTGCTTCTGTTGACTCAGATGTTTTAGAGTCTCTGGACTTTGGCTGCAGTCACGCAGACCTGTGCTTGGGCACCTGGGAGTGAGGTGCAGGCAGCACAGCCTCAGCTGTGTTTGAGCATTGGGAACGCTGGCTGTGCGGAGTTCTTGGGAGGTGGGTGCAAGGATGAGCCGTGAGACCACTCTTGGAGCAGTGAGGAAAAGCAGTGACTTCAGAGATAGACAGGCATCACTGGACTGTCATGTATGACAAATACAAACAGAAAGGGACTAGCCCAGTGCTTCTAAAATGGGATTTTTTAAAAAAATGAATGCGTTCTGAGGTACAGTTAATGCAAATATGTTTTCTAGTATATATGGCACTAAGCCTGGCTCTTTCCATGGTGTACTAGTAAGTAGCAAAAGTGTAATGACCTTTAAATAACTACTAAATGCCAATCTATGTCTGTTCTCTTTTTTTTCAGGTTGATTTTTATTTTGCTACATACCAGTGAAGATGACACCAAAACATGAAAAACAGGTAAGTCATGTCTAACCTTTAATAAAAAAGGATTCAAGTTTGACAGTTGTGGATTGAATTTCATTAAGGTTCACGTGGATCGGGGAGAATTGGCTGTATTCTTCATCCTTTTAGTTGCCAGGATACAGAATATGCTGCAGTGATGCAGTGCCAGTTCCTTGTGTTAAAGTTTGATGGAAGAATCAGATATTCGTTCAGATTAAGTGACTATGCATAAGGGGCTCAGACACTGAGACAGGAGAGAAGGACTTGGATGGAGTCTTCTTTTCATCAGTCTTTACATATTTTCTAGGACATAATGGTTGGAGCTGGGTCTAAACTCTGATTACTTGGACTGCAAGTATCACACTTGCATGTTCTCTTTTTCTCAGTTCAATGAACACCAAAAGTTTCAACAAATTATTTTATCTCAGCTTATAGTCTCTTTTCAGCCTTATTACACAGCATGTGTGGAGTGAAGACACCAACACCCCCAGTGTGAAAAGCCCCATGTCCTTTGTGACTGATCCTTTTACTGTTAGGCAATCTGATGGGATATGCTATTTTTCTTGGAAGCTTTGTGGAAAATGACTCTTCAGGGGTTATTGACTAATCAGATGTGTAACAAGAGCACAAGGTTATCACCTGATACAGTCCTGAGCACAGAGATTTGAATTAAAATGCAGCTGGAATGATTAATGTAAATAATCAGCCAATGTGAGATGGTTTTTATTCCACCTCCTTGTGGTAGATTTTTCCCTCCATATTAAAAATAGATATTACCATGTCAGATTTCCTGTTTTCCTAGTAGGAAAATGTTAAAGAGACTTTTCAGAAACACGTTTTGTGTATATGGTATATAGTAAAGCTTCTGCCTTATCCTTGTCTCTAAGCAATCCATTGCATTTTGGAGAAATATATCCAACAAGAGAAAGGAGAGAGGGGAAAGGAAAGAAAAAAAAAAGAGAAAATGAAACGAGAAAGACTTCTTGTGTTTGCTTCAGCTGCCTTTTTGGTAAATTCTTCCTTTTGAGGCAAATCCGAATGGGAACATTTTGTTTTTCCGTGCTTGTGTCTCTATGACCTCAGTGCTGCCCTTTTTACTCTGCTGTCAGCACCCATGTTCTTTGCATCTTTGATCTATAACCATGAGGGAGAAGGTATAAACCAGGTTTAGGTGTCACTTTGGCCATTTTATCAGTGACGCTAGCTACTTGGACTAACTACTCCCAGCCTTGAGGGCAGGGTAGCAAAATACTACCAGTGCCAGGCTGAAACTGGCTGGTTTAGCTGGGAATTAAAAGGCACATCCAGTCAGAGAAACTGCTCTGCAATTCCTGGTTGTTGAGTAGTTATGAATACTTTTGCTGCAGATTTGAAAATTCTGAATATTCACAAGGATGTTCAGGCCAGCATGGCTGCTAGGATCCGTATCAAAGCTGTAGCATTAGCAGTTTGGACAGGAAATGTTTTGTGCTTAATTTAACAGTTTGCAGGGAGAAGGCATGAATGGAGATGACACTTCAGTAGCTTTCTGTTGAGTCTGTATTGTGCCTAGTGCAATAGGCCTCCATGCCCAAGCCTGGACACTTTGAAGTGTCAGCAGTAAATTCTGGTTTGAGAAAATTGTTGCACTGAAGCGTTAGAGGACATAATTCTTGAATGCATGATATACATACACGTGTTGTACCCCTTAATTAAAAGAAACAAAACAGCACCATTAAGCAAAAATCCCCAAACAAAACTGAAAGTATAACGTAGTGTTGTGTAATAGCTAGATGTGCAATTCTGGAAAAACCAAGCAGCACTGAGCAGGAGGGGGAGGCACCTTGGAAAGGATTGCAGCTGGCAAAAGTAAAAAGTCCCTGAAACATAATCTCTCTTTGGGCTGAACTTCCCATGTTGTACAGCTGATCTGCAATCCAGTTTTGTGACAAATAATTAAGTTAGTCTTCAAGTGGGCTGTGGGGGAAAGAGGTCAGCATCACCTCCCCCAGGTCGACAGTGCATTACTTGAGCATAGACATGTCTGTTGAGAGTACCCTAATTTTTGTAGCAAGATAGGGAGGGAATGGAGTATATACAGAGGATAAAGGCAGTTATTACCCGGAACTGTTGTAATCTTGTGATTGTTCGTGACCAGTGAATGCAGGATGGGCTGAGCATAAAACAGCAATTTTGTAGAGGAATATTCTGCCACCTGACTCTACTTGCACCCTAACATAGCCTATATGTGAATATTGGCCTTTACAAGCCTATTTTTCTAGGGATGCAAAAGCATAAGCATCTTTTCTGTGAGTGGATTGTCATTTATACTGGACAGTTAGGTCTGCTTTGATTAAATTAATGCTGTTTTCGCTGGGGGATCTTGTATCCTGGATAAGAATTAAGGGTCAAAAGATAAGGAGTAGTCTACACGTGCAATGACACTGTTTCAGAGCATCAGAACCTTTGCAAGGGGAATTGGGATTAACACTTCCTAGATTCATGAGGTTTCTAGGGGAAGTAACCCTAGGTCTTGAGAAAGGCTGTACATTATTTTTTATGTCTAGTTGCTTAATATTAATCTTGCTTCATTCTAAACTCAGTATTGACATTCTTTGGTAAATAAAAGGAAAAAAAGGAAATTCTCGGAAATCTTGGTGTGTTAAATCAGAGCTGACAATGATTTTATGTGAGGACTGCAGTTTGCTGAGGTGCTCTGCTGTTCTGCAGATCATTTTTGCTCTTGGCTCAGTGCTTTACTGCTTAGACACCTGCCTGCCAGAATGCCTACAGCAGATCTCCTTTCTTTGGTAGGTAGAGTGTGAAGGGCTTTAACTTCCTCTGTATTGAAACTCAGTGATTAGTTAAGCGCGAGTTAAAAGAATACAAAACTTTTTGTGTAAATCTTGCAGCCTGGAATGGTTTGCAAGGTAAGCCATAGCTAACCCACAGCATATCCGATAGCAACTTTTGTATAATAAATGTTTGAAAGAAGTATTTTACTTCAAAGACTCTTTTGATTCTGTACAAAGGACAGGGTTAAAGAAGGTTACATGGAAATGGAGTAATTTGAGGAACCTGGTCAAAAGGAAGGCCAGCAACAAGCTGATACAGCAGTAGATGAGAGGAAAGGGATTGAGATCAGATTATAAGCAGGCTGACTGCAGTTGTGACTCCTGGGCTGCAGCAGTTGAAGGGAGGAGGAGAGCAGCATCCTTTTGGAAACTTCCTGGCATAACTCCTGTTCTTCCTCTTGCAGAACTGATGCATTTAGCACTCAGCAAAGACAAGACAGTATGTTTAGAAGTGGTTGGAGCTCTGGAGAGGGGTGGGACACAGGGAAATAGGAGTTTGGGGAAGACAAAAACTTGGGAGAACCTAAGACTGTGGATGTGAAAAGATGTTACAGTGGGTCTGAAAGTATACTCTGTCTATATATGTATGCCAGATACGGTAGACAGTGAGGCAGATGGAGAAAAACAGCCAAAAAAATGGTTGTCTCTCCTATGTCCAGCACATTGCTCATTATCTTCTCGGGAGTGGTAATAACTTCCTCATGTCTCCCACTGGTGTTTTTGTAAAAGTAAAGGCATGACCCTCAGCTGGTAGAAATGATTACAGCTCTGTTCATTTGTTCCTCTTGTGTCACACTGGCACGGGGTTTAAAAGCTGCAGGGGAGAATTGGCCCTCTGGTGCTCTTTAGTGAGGAAGGAAGCAGCAGAGATTGTGGGAGCCTTTCAGATGGTCTTTCTTTGGCATGGTACTCATGTTACTCACCAAAATGATATCCAGCAATAATGCAGGTAACGCTGCTGTGACTGGGAGCTGGACTAAGTGACATAAAACTGTGGGTTGTGTCCAGCCATCAGGCACAGCCTGGAGCAGTACCACCCAGAAATCAGAGTGGTGAATGACTTAATCCGGACCTTGAACACCTCCCTGCCATGTATTGAGTGCAATGGCTGTTCAGGGAAAAATATATCTTTTCCTTTCAAGGTTGTCATTGTTCCCCTGTTATTCCATTGAAGGTTGCCAGTGGTGACATGTTGAAGTGTGTGGCAGGGGCAGAAGACTTGTCTGAAGAGAAAAGCTCTTATTTTGTTGTCTGTGGTCTGGGCATGGGAAGACATATTTTGAGAGTTTTCTGGTTCAAGATTTCTTGATTTATGCAAATATGTACTAAAAAAAGCATGTTATTTACCAGAGACACTGTCATTCCACCCCCAGTCGAATCCTGTGCCTGGAGATCTTGTGCAGTGCCTTTCTTTCAAAGGGAATGGATCTACAGCTTAAAGGGATATGTTTTTCTTTAACTGAGTCATCGCTAAGTGGTTGGCTTAGCTCTTTGGGTGAATAGCTTATTTAAGCAACTGGAGTAGGGCAGCCTGCTTATTTGCCCCAGAATAGTGGGTACTTAAGCAGAGTTTTGACCTTTGTATTTGAAAGGAATCTTTTCAATCTTAGTATCAATATACAGGTTTATCAGGCTTTTTGGTTTTCATTTTCTTTTTTTTCTAAAATACAAGTTTTGGTCATTAGCTGAGAATACTTGGGAGCATTTAATTCTTCAGACTCTTCTGACTCCCACTAGGGATGACCAGTTACATTACAGTAATGCACACAGGCCTCTCTTTCTCTTTTGGAATCCTTCTAAGTTATTATATAAATTACAAGGTAAAGTTGTAGAAATTACAAGGTAATAGGCAAGATATGACAACTTTTACAACAAATACTCTATATCACTGTCTCCCCAAAATGGGGAATTATGCTCTACAGTGCAGCTGTGTTGCTTCCTCGGACAGGTGAATGGGCAAATTGGAACAGAAGTGCCCAAGTGCTTCATCTTCAGCTGTACTCTGAGGATGTTGATTACAGATGTGGGAAAAGCCTAAAGTACCTGCCTAGTTCTCCTTTACATGTGTGGCTTTGAATTTTAGGTTTTCAGTTTGTAGCTACCGAGATCACATCTCCCATGCATGAAACATGTATGAGTTTTCACAGTATTACTTAATCTGAAATACTCCTTTTCAGATAGCAGTTTGGCAGGGAATTTCCCTGCCAGACATGTGGTGTAGCTCAGATGATTCATTGCTTTCTGCTTCTCCATTTATAGGGTTGCAAAATTCAATAAAGCAGCAGTTCGGCATTTAATCTGAGCACTGTAGTTTGTGGAACAGGAGAACAATCAAGAGAGTCTTTAAGTCTGCCTTTGCCTTCTGAAATTAATTGCTTGATTTTTTTATTATGCCCTTGCAGGAATTTGTGACTGTCTTGGTGAGAGACCCCAGGACACAGAAAGAAGATTCATGGCATTCTTACATAGACTATGAGATATTTATTCATGTAAGTATAAAAATACCACCACAGATTCTTTGGGCTCTTACTGCTGTTTCTGTCCAAGCCAGAGTTGTCTTTGGGATATTAGTGAAATTTTCTGTATACTGCTTCTGGAAGGCTGGAGACTATTATTGTCCTTTCAACAACTGAGATGCAGTGAAACAGGTAAGGTGGGTTGACCAATAGCCATGTAGGTCAATAGGTCTGTCAGGGTTGGAAGTTGGACCTGTTTTGTTCACGTGTGCATTCCACGGTGTCTTGCAACAGAGATGATTCTTAGCTTTACTTATCAGCCAGAAGACTGTCACAGTCAGTGATATCTTACCGTTACAGAACAATGTTGATGTTCAGGTATTGGTGGGAAAAAAAAAACTTTCTTTTAGAGTAATTATTTGGTTATTTGTACTTCAAATTCTCCTCAATTCTTTTTGCCAAGTTATTTGGTTGCTGCAAGATGGTTCTTTTCAGCATACCTTGACATTCATATTACGCTAGTTTAGTTGTGCTTGGGTGTGTCAAAGAACTGCATTTGGGTTTATGATTGTAGTCCACCATATGTAATGGAAATGCACCTAGAATTATGGTTCTTGTGTGCCTTAAATCTGTGCTATAACTAATTTTGTTTTCTTGATTGTTCTTTGGTGGATGACATATGGAAGGCATTATCCTGATGTACCAAATCTAGATCCAGGGATTTTAACTGCAGTGTAAAATATTTTATTTTGTGAATTATATCTACTGTCAGGTAAAGAATTTGAGAGCACCAAGTTACACGGTTAATGCTTGGCAAAAGACCAAAAGCATTTCCCTCCTGTGTGGAAGAGTTAAGCATTCAGTGTAATGAAAGCAAGCAGTCAAATGATGACTTATTAAATGTCTGTGTGACAAGTACTTCTTTCCTGTGTAGCAATCAGAACTGTGAAACTTTTACATTTTGCAATTTGCTTCAAGTGCTTGTTCCAAAGCAATTATATTTTTGATTTCTGGTAAATAGAAATTCTGTGGATTTGGCAGGGTGGGTGCTGTATTACTGTTTCACTGGCATTGGTGCCTCTGAATAGAAGAAGTGTGTTACTGGTTTTCTCTGCAATTGCAAAATTGGGGAGATTGCATTAAGATCCAGCATGTTGTGATTCAACCCCACCTGGCAACTAAGCACCACACAGCTGCTTGTTCACTGCCCCCCCGCCCCACCAGCAGGAGGCAGGGAAGAGAACTGGAAGGGTAAAAGTGAGAAAACTCGTGGGTTGAGATAAAAACAGTTTAATAATTTTCAATAATCATAATTATTATTATCATTAATAAAAAGGAAAATAACAAAGAAAGATAAAACCAAATGTGATGCAGATGAAAACATCTGCTCACTACCAACCAGCCAATGCTCAGCCAGTCCTGAGCAGTGGCCCCAAGCCAACCTCCACCTTAGTTTATTGCTAAGCATGACACCATATGATATTGGAATATCCCTTTAGTCAGTTGGGGTCAGCTGTCCCAGCTGTGTCCCCTCCAACCTCTTGTGCAACCCCAGCCTGCTCACGGTGGTGTGGGATGAGGAGCAGAAAAGACCTCAGCTCTGTGCAAGCACAACTCAGCAATAACAAAAACATCCCGGTGTTATCAACACTGTTTTCAGCATGGATACAGAACACACCCCATACCAGCTACTGTGAAGAAAATTAACTCCCCAGCACTGGGCATCTGTGAAGCTGTTAAGCATCAGGGCTTTTGGAGACCAACTCTCTATGTCAGTCCTACTGTGCAGACCTCTCAATGGATTGAAATTATTGTGTCTGCCAGGCTCTTAAGCCAGCTGAGTTCCTCTTTACCCGGCTCCTAAAACATTTGGCCTCTTAAACTGTGAGATATCCTGGATACTCCTCTGTTCCAGAAAGCTGTCATCTTTGTGCCCTCTACAGTCTGCATCTTCTGGAGCTGTGGCTCCTGGCAGGTGTGGAGGGTGGGTTGGACTGCTGGCAGTTTTGTAATGGAATCCTGCCTGGTAGGTGGGGTTTCAGCTAAATGTATGCTCCATGGGAAGATTTGGCAGAAGTATTTCATTTCCACAAATTGTTTCTCTTTTGATGAATTGTCATTTTTCACTGAACTAAGAGTGTTCTGTGGGAAAATTTCCAAATGCTGCTACTTAGAGAGAGCAGTCACATTGGTTTCTTTAGTTTGATATAATTGAGACTGCACACTGGAAGACCTCTATGTAGCTGTTTGCAGGATTATAACTAGAATAGCTAAAGATGATCTTTTTCCTCTGCAAAGATTGACATTATCTGCTGAAACTTTTTTCTGAGGTCTTTTTGTTCCTGTTAGTGTAAGTTGTACGGTAATCCAAATCTCTTGCTTTTAAAAAGGAAGCAAATGAAAAGTATTTCCCTGGGAAGCAGTAGAAACTGTCACCAGTCCTGCCTGAGATAAAGCAAAGTCTAAAACATAAACTGAATTAATGTCAAGCTTTCCATTTGTGTCTTGGGCATTACTATGGAATCTCAAATGTGTTTTTAATACCATGTCTGCACTTTAGCTTAAACTGATTCACAAAATAAAATGTCTTTTATTTCCCAACAGACAAACAGTATGTGCTTTACAAGGAAAACATCCTGTGTTAGACGTCGCTTTAGAGAATTTGTTTGGCTTCGTCAGAGGCTTCAGAGCAATGCGGTGCTTATGTGAGCAACTTTATACATGGCTATTTAATAATCTGTCAGTCATGGAAGGGAAGGATTGTTTCATCTTAATTCTGAGAACTGCAGAAATCAGATCTGAAAAATGTCCTGTGTTTCTTACTTGGACAAGTTTATTCTGTACAAGGCATTTTATGTGCTTTAAACCTAGAAGAATGTGATTTTTACTGATAGCCTTTGTTTGGTGAGGCCCCCTCTAATTTGTAAGATATTTGATCTGTGGGTTTTTTTGCTGTGCACAGGTAGCAGAAATAGCAGTCTTGCACAGGTGTCTGCACTTCCTCTCTGCACTTCTTGGGTGTGCTTACATTTTGCAAGCACCATAAGAGACCCACCCAGACATGCATGCAGGCTTAACAACTGGGCCAGAAAAATCAGATTAATTTATTTTCCCCTTTGAGACGTCTGAGAAGCCCTCCAGTTTCTCAGCCTTGTGTTCCCAAATTGATTTCAAAAGCTTTTGGAACATGACCCATGGTTTTCACAAGCTTGGGGTTGACATTTGCTTATTGCATTTTTCTCTCCTGTTTCACATTTGGTTTTAACTGCATGTTTTTTTCCTGTTAATAAAGACAGCTACCTGAACTGCCATCTAAGACTCCCTTTTTCAACATGAACAATCCTCATCACGTGGACCATCGTCGTCAGGGTTTGCAAGAATTCCTGGAAAAGTAAGAACAGCCTATCCTAGAAATGTTGGGAATTTTTATGAGGTCATCAATTTCTGGCTCAAAATAGCTCATCTCTGGTACTTGAGAGCCACCGTGTGGTCATCTGTATTGCTACACATTTGGTTATATTTTTTATTTGCACTGTCATATTTCATACACGTGACTTTAGCTCTGTTGGTCACAAGGAACCATCAGCTGGGGCTTTTCCGTTGCTTTTCATTGCGTTGGTTATAAATGCAGTGTTTTGGATTTAACTCACTTTGCAATCACGAACTAAGGTTGGGAGATCTTTCTCTGTGATGTCTGTTTCTAGCTTTCAGTAATGAGCTAGATATTCTCACAGAAAGAAGCAAACTAGTCTCCCTCTTTATATTCATGGAAAATCACTGTCTTTGGTGGGCTAAACCCCTGGGAACCTGGGAAAATTCTCCAGTGAGATCTCCTAACACAAAGATTTCCTATAATGCAAATTACTTTGTTTACCAGTCCCACTTACATAAGCAAGCTCTAGCAGCTGTGACCATTTCAGTACAGCTGCAATCTGTATAAAATCATTCCTAAGGCTTAGCTGGAGCCTGACTTGCGTTTCAAGGCAGCGCTGTGAGTTTCAGTACTGCGTCCCTCAGTCCCACTGCTGTAGCCACTTCACCTTCTGCAGTAGCAGAGACCCTGTTGGTGTAATTTTTTTGCTTTTTCTCTGCCATTCTTGTAGTGCCCTGGCACTGCTGGTATGAGAGCAGCCTGCTCACAGCTGCTGGGGCAGGAACTGTGCATACATCTGCAAGGCTGCTGCTAGGGGTAAGGGCATGGTGAAACACTACAAGCAGAGAATATTCATCTTCTTTCCAGTCAGTGTGTTATAAGCCTCCCTAACAGATTACAAATCATTGCTCCTGTGCTATATTTGTTAGGCTTAATAGCTGAAGGCAGGGAGAGCTAACTGCTGCAGGAATAGCATTCTGTATACAGTTATATAGGATCTGTGGCCAAAAGGTCAGCCAATAAATACTCGTTGAAGGCATGTGAGACAGGGAAGGAAAAGCAGAAAAGGATCAGAGGGTTTTTTCTGCATCTCAGGAAAGAAAAACACTGAAATGGAATGACTGTGCTCCTAGAAGCATATTAATCATGATACAAAGGGTGTGGTAGCTCAGGTTCCTGGATCTGAGCAGGTCTAGCTTAGCTGTGTTGCCCTGTAGAGTAGTGCATTTCAAAAAACACTCTCATTTTAAAATAGTGAAGAGGCCAATCTGGTAATAAGGTACAGCATATAAGCATCAGAAATGTTTAAAACCACTGTCAGTGCTTTAAAAGGCAAAAAAAGAGAGGTAGAGTCTCTTAAAACACATCATCATACTCCAGTTTTGTGGATGTCTGTAGTTTAGATGGGTACTGGCAGCAGAAAATGACAGCATATGGAGCATTTCACTTTGCTGGTCTTAGTCCAGGACCGGGAAAAGAGGTAAACTCAGTTGTCAAGTAAGGATTTAAATGTTTGAACGTGACTACTAGAAAGGTATCAGCTTTCTATCAGCCCTGGGGAATAACTGGAAGGAATTCTCAGAGATTGTGTTGTGATGAATTGGCCTGGCACCTTACTTGCTGTACCGTTGCCCTCTGCTGGCTGCCACCTGTGTGCTGCTGCTGCTCACAGAAAGCATCTTTCAGCTGGCTCAGCCATGCTGCTGTGATGCTTTCCCCCCTCCCCATTTTATGACTCTGAATCAAAGGTTCTTCTTTCTCTGAAACTGAATTTGTGGGACTCCTTAACAAGTGTGTATATATATAATGCACATATATATAATATATAGGTATAATATATGTATGTATAATATACATGTATATTTTGTAGATATGTATGTTCTATATTTATAGTATGCATGTGTGTATAATATACATATATTATGCATATATATATATATATCTATGTATCTATACACACTTGACTTTACTGAAGCTCTGGGTCTGGATGCTGCATGTTCTGTGGTGTGGCAATGCCAGGTGACGCAGAACCTCTCTGATGTATTGGAAAGGCGTTGTAACCCAAAACTGCGAAGCTGAAAGCTCCATTTGCCCCAGCAGTCACTGTGCATAAGCTCACAGTCCCACTAGTGTTTCTTTGTGGCAGTGGGAAGAAATGGGATTCAAGCCTATGTGGACCTGTCAAGTGAGAAGTTTGCAGGTATCACTTTAAAATGTCTGCATGCGATGCAGGAATCCCAGCTCCTCTCTGCACTAGGTGCCTTCTGATGTTATCAGGATCCAAGCCATCTCTGAAAAGGGGGGTTAGATCTTTCAAAGTCTTGGTTTGTGCCCTGTGCCTGTTGCTGCATGGATAGGTTGCTGTTGTGTCTGCCCATGCAGGAGCCACGTGCCTGAGGAGCAAGGACCGAGCAGCTGGAGGCTCGCTAGTAGTAAGCCCTCCATGTAAGCCCAAGTAACACCTCCATGTTGCCTGCATGTGGATGGCTACAGAATTCCCCTGTCCTCCTTGGCATCTCACTTCAGGATGAGTTAGCAAAGGGCAAGGTGCATACTTAGAGTCTTTTTGAAGCCTCTCTATGCTGAGCACAGTAGCATAAGAATTGGGACAACAGCTGGAAAGTTAAGCAAGGCACTAGATTTTACAGGTGTCCCATTTAGACTAGAGTTTGCTGCACAAATGCAGGCTAAGACCTACTTGTCTTACAGGTTATTATCTCTGAGTGATGAAGAGCTGTAAAGCTCACTTCTTGTCTGGGCATAATTTAATATTTCAAGAGGCCATTTGCATTAACGGAAGTCAGCTAGCCCCTTTTTAATTATGAATTACTTAGTAAGAATAAGGAAAATTATATGTTTTTCCTGGTAAGTATCCTCATACTTTGAGGATGGCCTGTAAATTCACAGGAAAAGCTTATTCTTAAATTAGAGGTCAAAATTAAAACACTATCTTATGATACTAGGTTCTGTAGGATCCTCTTTGCTTTCATCCCTTTGTAGCTGTACAGGTTTAACTTTGGGATTTAGATTACCCCCACAGAAGATCATTTGGGTTTGCTTATGAGAAAACTAATTAACAAAGATATTTTGAATGAAGTTGGGTTCAATCTGTGACTTTATTTTTTTTTTTAATTGAATATAGTTGGATCTCAAAAAATTAAGTGATTTAGGAAAAAGAAAGTACTCTTCAATTACTTTTCAGACATGCAGTTTATGATGGGGTGTAGGACGTAGCAGTAGTTTTGAGAAAGGTAATGCTTGTTGATAAAGGACATCCACAGTGTTGGTGGTCTAGAGGGCCATGCATTGGGCTCGCTTGGTGCTGGAGAGAGCAAGCAACCCAAAATTTTGCTGCCTAAGGCAGAGCCATTCTCTGAAGGTGGCTGGTGTTTTGCCCTTTTCCTTCCACCTCCTTGCCTTCCCCACTGCAATCCCACAAGCAGAAGCTGGTGCAGGGTCAGAGGTCTGTTTAGGAGTTGTCTCCACTGGGTGCTCTCTCAGGGATGTGGAAAGTGGGAGGCTGGTTCCAAAAGGGAGCTGAATGTCAGCTTGCCCCTGCCAGGGGCTCGGGCAGGAGTATCAGCAGCTGTGGGGCAGGTGGATCTCCTTTGGCAAGTGATGTTTGCCTCTTTCCAGTGGAGCCTTGCTAGTATTTCCTATCTGGTGAGTGAATAATGTGTAGCAGGCATGTGTCTCTTAATCTTTTCCTAAACGCACACATTATCAGATACCCAACAGTTGCTTTGCAGTTGCTTGATATCAGTAACATTTCCTCCCTTATAAAAAATGAAGGAGGAAACACAGACGGCTTTTTTCTGAGTGGGAGCTGGGGCTTTGTTCGGTGTGGGCTGGGGCTGAGGGGCTGGATGCTCAATAGAGGGCACTACAGCACAGGCCGTCATCCCCTGCCTCTCAGCTCCTCGGTTTTTTCCCTTGCTCTCGTGATATGATGTAAATGGGCAGAGTAAATTTGTCGAAAACAAAACCAGAGTGTTAACCTTCCACACACATGCAAGCGTGCATCTGTCATTGTATTAGGTTACAGGAGATACAGGAAATCTTTAGTTAGGATTAAGTTGTACTGTTCAGCCATATGTTGTTCTCCTCCAGCAGAACAGTGTATAATATACCTAATAAAATCATGTTGAAGAAAACCAGATTTTGGACCTTGTCCAAATAAGACAAAACACATGTTTTGTCTTTTGTAAATATTTTTGCCATAACACAGGGAAAGAGAAATATTCCTTGTGTAAGTATCCAGCATTTCCTCAAAAATGGCATTATTTCTTCTGGTTGTTAAGTGATATTTTTCAGCCCTGCTTCCTTAAAGGTCTAGAGATCGTGAGCATTTACTGAAAGCTTACAAACAAAGATTCACATGGCTGTGAATAAAAAATGATTTTATTATCTCTAATTCTAATGTAGAGCCTTATCCTGCAGCCCCCTTAATCACATAAGTAGTCATTATGCATGTGAGCAATCTGGCCGAGAGGAGTGAGATCTCTGACAAGTAATGACTACTGATGGGATCAAGACTTGCAGGATTTAGCCTTTCGTTCTTATTCCAGGCTTGCATAGAAGGTCTGTTGTTCCCCTAAATATGCTCAGTCAGTTTATAGGAATTATTACCGTGAGCCGTGACTCCTCCATTAGCGCAACGGCAGCGAGTGCTGATTTACATCACTGTAACCACAGCCTTGTGCTGACACCGGCTGCAATAAAAGTGTTGAAGAAGCACTGGGAGTGCTACTGGTCGTGGTGAGACTGCGCAGGCGTTCAGCCTCTGTGAAGACATCTGAGTATTAATATTACGATGCTCCTCCCTTCCTCTTGCCTTTTTAATTTGTTAGGTGGCGTTTTGTAATTTTGATTTTTAAAGTCCTTGCAGCCAGATCTATTTTTCAGATGTACAACCCTTCACGCAGTGAGTCCCCAGGACAGTGAAAGCCCCAGAGTGCAACTACTGTACCAGCACTTAATGCTACTAGTACCATCTGGTGACAAATATATGGTTATTTCCTTGAAGCACGAATATTTTGAACAGGAAAGCATAACATTTATGGGCAGCACAGAATTTATTTTTCATTTTGATTGCTTGAAGAATGCAATTAAAAAGCAGTCTAACCTGTTGGTTCACAGGGGGTGAGAAAAGCAGGAGTTATTTTTTAATTAAGAGAAAAAAAGAAATGCTTCAAGGGTACAGCCAGCTGAAAGATGTTCGTATATTTGCTTTCAGGATGGTTTTAAATGATATGCAAAATGCATTGAGTGTTTGGTCTCAGTGTGAACACATTGTGAACACACACACACATACATATATATGTATCACACGCAAACATACATGTATGAGTGTGTGTGTGATTAGCTCTACGAACATCTTTCCATTTCTTCTCCTTGGTTTCTCTTCACTCCCTTCACCTCCAGATGGCACTATGAAGCAGAAAAGAAAATTACTGTGAAATAATGAGTCCAATGTAAAGTAAAATTGGAAATTGAATTATAGCTGCAGAAAAAGGACAGTAGCCTTGAGGTCCTGATCAGTCTGTACTCTTATCACTTTTGTTTGCTGTTCCATGTGTTAGGTTACTGCTGAGTTAATAACAGTGCTTTAGCAGTTCAAGGCTTAGCAGAATTGTACTGGACATGAAATAAAGCTAAAATGAATTTGTGTCCAATATCATTGACATTAGTGCTCATTACTTCTCTGGTGCAATGCCTCAAACCATCTTAAATCAATTTTAAAGATTAGCCGTTATTTTATAAAGAAAATAAAATACATTTCAAACAGCAACAGAGCTGTAAGTGTAGTGTAATCTCATGAACAGTTAGTTACTCGTGTTTTTGCTGGTTGGCAGGAAACTTTTGAAGGTGCAGCAAGAGGAAAATCTGTGAAACTAAATGCCATCCACAGAATTTAATGACTTGGCTTTTTGCTTGGTCCCTTGGTATTAGACACGCAAATGTTAGAATTGCAGAAATGTACATCCCCTCATGGTGCCTGTGAAAAACAGTAACGGTAGTTACTCTACAGTAAACTCCAGCATGTTATTTTTCTTTTTTCTTTTTTTTCTTCCTTTTTAAGGGGAAAGGAAGAGGTAGGAGAATATTTACTCCCCTCGATTGCATAAACTATAAAAGTGAATTTATTGTCTGGAATGATACTTTTACTTTTTGTTGCAATGTTTGTCTTTTTTTGGAATGTGTGTTTATCAAGAGTCAAGGCTGAAATCCTCTTTTAGTGGCTGCTGAATGATGGCTTTTCAAACTGTAATCATGAAGCTGTTGCTGTCAAGGCGTGTGGACCTGTAAATTTTGTGTTTTGAATCATTTTTACACAGCATTTGCTGGCTTCTAGACTACAAAGTTTGTATTAATACACTACACACATTGATTTTTACAGATGTCTGCTTGCTGTGTTTGTTTTTAAGTAAAATTGTGAGAATTTAGATTGGATTAAAAAGGCTTTCTCCAGGTATGAGTGTGTGCTTATTTTGAACTTCAGCAAAATCTGGTCTTTCTGAGACTGAATTTCAGCTGTACCTGGGTAGATCATTAGGGTCATTGCAGACATTTCCTCACTGAAAAGTGTCAGAGTTTGAGTTATTTGTTTGAGACTGCGTGTGTGTGTTTACTTAGGCCACTGAAATGTGCGTGTATGAGAGTATCTCGTGTTTTCAAGTGGATACCTCTTATTACTTATTTTTGACAGATTTTATAAGCTTGAATGAAACCAAAAATCCTTTTGTGTGTTTATTAAATGTTATTGTAATGTTGACCTCTTTAGAGAACAGTTTTCAGAACGTATTTGTGTTTTAAAACATTACACTCCAAACACACCATTAATCTTATTCAAGAGGAGGAACTAATCAGTTATACTTTTTATTTTAGTCAGAGTACCTTTAAAATGCAATATTTCTTTCTGCTCTTACTAATTCTTACATTAATGTCATCTCTTGTTTCCTATTGCACAGCAATGACTTTTTTTGGTAAAAAGCTGTTACCTAAATGGATAGAAATAGGTAAATATCGACTCTTAATAGTTTTGAGTTGTTTAAAGATATTTTAATAATTTTCTGTGGAGCACTCTTTGGCATGGTCATAGGCTCTGATGTCTTTATTATATGAGTAAAATTACATGCACATATAAAAAAGTCTCCTGTTAATCATTCTATGATTTGTGTATTAAAGAATTCCTTCTGTAAAGAAATGTTGAAGAAGAGTTGCATATCTTTCTTTTTTTTCAAAATAGTGATGATGATCCTCAATTCTGAGGCCTTGAAAAAGTAACTGCAACTTTCTGCATTACTGGAATGAATTGTATTTTGATTACTCTTATGTGATGTTAAGTAAATACACTGGTCTAAATTTATTTGGAGACTTGAAATATATATGAAACAAATATTAACTGGATTTTTTAAAATAATAGCTGGAATTAAATACAATTTAAGAGTCCCTGAAAACTGTTTGCAAGTAAATTAAAATCAGTGTTCAGTATTAACATTTT
Source organism: Empidonax traillii (assembly GCF_003031625.1). Taxonomy (NCBI): domain Eukaryota; kingdom Metazoa; phylum Chordata; class Aves; order Passeriformes; family Tyrannidae; genus Empidonax; species Empidonax traillii. The sequence goes on from NW_020955210.1 coordinate 1,709,238, forward strand.
CATTCTAGCTTAAATATATGGATATTTGTAACAGAGTGAATAATTTTGTCTAGTGTTGGCTCCATTGTTTACAGGTATTCCAAAGTAACATGTATGAAGTCTGTTCTGTCTACACACTGTCTCTCTACACGCTTCTTTATTCCACCAAACAAGTTGGTGACTTGTAATTTTTATAAAAGTTCAGCTATTAAAAAAAACAAAAAGACCAAGTTTTTGTAAGAGTATATGCCTCCAACTGCCTAAAATTCATTAATTGATCCATGTGGAAATAACAGATGGTTAAATGGAAGAAATGTCCTTGAAGTTATTCTAATAGCAGATGTGCCTAACTATTAGCTTTGTGTTTTTACTCACCTAAAATTCCAAATAATGTAATAAGAAAGTAACACACACCTAATCATTTTAATATGTTCTCATTACCTTCTGTTATTGATTTAGGATTCATCTGAAAACTTAAAAGCAGGACATAATTTAGAATTTGTTCTGGGAAAACACTTTGAGATATATGTGTTTGTGTGTAGCTTATATATAAACATTTGCCTTTTTTTCTTTTTCCAGGATTGTACAAGACACGTTATTGCTTTCAGATAGTAGACTTCACCTCTTCTTACAGACTCAGCTTAGCCCAGAAGATATGGAGGCTTGTGTGTCTGGACAGACCAAATACTCTGTTGCTGATGCAATTCACCAGTTTGCCTCTTTGAACAGACGTTTTCCTATAGAAGATGAAGAGAGAAAAAAAGGAAAAAATGATGCAGACTCTGATTCAGAGAGGTGATTTCTGTATTGCCTTACTTTCTGAGGTTATATATCCAAACGTACACATGCGCATGCTTCACTTTTTTTGTTGATGTAATACTAAGATAATGAAAAAATTAATTGACTGAGATTTTATTGAGCTGTGACAGCTCATCATAGAAGTCTTCACACACACCTCCACACTGAATTAATGAATGCAGTAGAAATTCAATTATCTGCATTCTGATTATGTGAATTTCATTTAGTCAGACTTGAATTATTCGCGTTTAAATTATCTTGCTAAAAAAATATCCAACTGCACTCCAAATGGCTAATTAAAAGTCCAAATTTCCTGTCTCTCTTTGTGACTGGAGATAATTAAAGTTCTCCTCTGTTACTCAGGCTTTGAGTGTGTTGTGAAAACCAATTTCCTTCTTTTATTTTTTTTTTTCTCCCCCCCTCTCCCCTTTTCTGCAGTTCATCCTCCGGGCTCCGACCTAGTGATGACAGCATTTCATGTGGATGTAAAGCAAGCCCAGCTTCTGAAGAATCATGAAAAATCATTCCTCTATTGCTATCTTAGGGACAGTAAAAAGCAGTTTCTGCTCTGTTTACTGGTTACGTGTGCCACATAAGCAGGGCTGTCTGGTAACGCGTACCTAAAAGACCCATCGTCAGTACAACCATATGTCTTTACAAAATATTCAAAACAGACCTTGATACTGTCTTTGTGTTGATTTTTTTTTTAATGTATCTTGATTCAGGCCTACATGTTACCTATTTATGTTTTTGTGACTATTAAAATCTCAGTATTGGGTAAGTCCTTTTCTGACACACATTGCAGTTATTTCCCTCAGTGAGTGCATGTCTTGGATCAGAAAAATAAAGATAACTTAATTCCTCATCTTAAAAGTTGGTATATCATATTAAACTTATTCAAAGCATCTTTTTGTAATTTGCAGCAGAGAAGTTTCATCTTTAGAAGTCATTTGACGCTGGTGATGAAATTACACACCCCACCAAGGTACTCACTTTTTAAAGTAGCTCAGCAACATCAGCAAAACAACATTCATACAAACTATATGCTGCTGACAATTTGAGATATAAATACATGTTCCCATGGTCGAAATTTCTGCAGTGTTTACAGAAAGCCTGGTTTTATCATGCATGAGTACTGAAGGCAAAAATTTACTAGTATGGTCGCTTAGAAGTTTAGAAATACAAATAAAAATTACATAATTTCTCGGCTTGATGGAGGTTCTCAGTTCCCAGGGAATTATGGATAGTCATTCCCAGTGAAAATCCTAGGTAAGGCCCATTGAAACAAATGGCTGAATTTTGCAATGACTTCGCTAAGGCCAGGATTTCAACCAACATGTTTTACTTTTGTTACTTATATTTGAAGATGCTGGGAGAGGTGTTTTAGCTTAGGAGCTGAAATGGAGGGATGATAATCACGTAGCTATAACGCGCTGTACGGATGTTGCCCTCTCCACTCTTCGGGAGTAACAGGAGCTGCTTATTTCATTGTGGCTGTAGTTAACACATTGGAATATTGACTTTTTCACAAACAAAAGGCAGGCTCGAACACAACTTCGTAACCACCAACACTTATTTTGATTAAACGTCAGTTTTGCTCTTTATTGTTCACAGCAGCTGCATAGTGTCTTGTCCCAGATTCTGTCAAAGGAGTATGTTTCACTGTGGTGTTGTATTTATATTTGACATTTAACTGCTATTAAAAAGACCTAGGGGGTCTGATCACCCTAGCAGAGCTTCCATTAACTTCAGTGCTGTAGTTACTGGCCTAGAAATGGATATAAATACATGCTCGCCTTTTTTTTTTTTTTTTTTCTTTAAGAATTATGTAGTTCCTTTCAAAGAAGGAACATTTTAAACCTGTGAATTACAGAAACAATAGATTATTAAATGGCCAGCTAATAAGCCTAGACATGTGTGGGCATGCTTTTTTAAAGCATCCAGATGGGAATCTGTGTAATTTTAGAAACATATTTTAATAGCCTTGAGAATATCATCTCTTAGGTAACTACTTTAAGCCACTGTATTTTATTGATGGCAGCACATTTTAAAGATAAATATCCATATTTCTTTTCCTTTGGTCTTACTGATTTGCACAAATGTATCTGTTCACTTTCTCAGCTTGTGTGTGAGTTAGCAGCAATGTTATTTTAATGTAAAAGTGAGAACATTTAATTAAAGCAACAAGTTATCACAAAAAAGTAGCTTAAAAATAGCTTTTATTGCCAGCCAGAGATTTTGATTTCTTAACTTTTCTTCTTTTTTTTTTTTTTAATAAGTTGGCACATTACAAGAAAAATGATTCAGTGAATTTATTTAAAAAATGGGAATGATATAAAAACAAAAACTGGAATAATGTCTGAGAAGAATACTAATGTTTTTATTTAACACAGTGTGGGGTTTTCTTTTGTTTTAAAAGATTGAGTTAAACTGTTGAAGCACTTTACAGTTCTGGCCTCCTAGGACATCTTCAAGATCTGCAAAAAAATTACAGAAACACGAGGTTTGGAAAGCCTTTGTGGTGGTTTTTTTTTCATTATTTTTTAATTCCAGGAGCTTATCTGTAGGCCAGTGAGTGTTTTTCGAATGAAGATGTTTCTGAAATAAATATTTGTTTTCTAATAGCTCTGTTGTTGTTCTGTTATTTTCTCGTCACCCTGTTAAAAAATCTTAAGACTGCTATAACAGAACTTTCTTCTCAGCTTTGACAGAGATTTGTTTAAATATTTATCTTTTGAATGCTGCTTGTATACCTATTATTACTGGAATTTTTTGTATTAAAGGGTGAGGAAAAGTATTCCATGCTCTCTAGTATGTCCACTTTCTGTGTCAACTGTATGTAACTGCATATAAATGCTTTAATACATTTCTGTTTCTTTTGGAATATTAAATATAACTGTTAAAAATTTAAATGTTAAAAAAAAAAAAGATTTTTAATGTCTTTTGTGACCTCAGTGATTTGGTGATTTCTCAACACTGGCATGCAGTTTGATCAGTTGATCACTGGTATTTTGATTCTCATTTTTTAGTTTTAAATAATGCTGACATTTCCTGCTAGCTTGTTTTGTTTTGTTTTGAACAGGCTAATATCTAATTTATAAATTAGAAATAGTAATCAGAATACATTCTATCTAATTGCAGTATTTCTGCCCTCAAAAGCTGTGCTTTATCTTTTGCGTAGAACTTTATATCCTCATTTTTACGATGATTTCCTAAAAGCTTTTAAGTAATTAAAGAAGTTACTACTTTCTAGCTCATGTTTAAACCTGACAGTGAGCTTTACTTTATTTCAATATCAGTATCCTAATAACCTTATGACTTACCATGTGTGATTTACTCTTCGGTTATTTTTGTAATATGTATACGTATACACACACATATGTATATACACAGTGTATGTATATATGTGTGTGTGTGGAGACATATATATATATAAAATATATATATATGTATATACATATATATATGTATATATACAATGTGTGTGTATATATATATATATATATACACACACATTGTGTGTATACACACACCCACACTGTTGTGCTTGGGTTTTCACTTCTTTTTGTTTTTTCCAAAAAAAAAAGGAAAAAAACACCAGAAAGAGGAGGAAAATGGTGTATTTGGAATGAAATACGTTTAAATAGCAATGTAAATCTATAAGCATTGAGGAAAAATTATACTCGAAATGGCGCACTGCAAACTTCAGTGTCCAGGTCTTTTTTTGACATGTGATACACTGATTTTTTTTTTCTTTCCTCCAGAGGAATATTTAAATTTTTTTATAATTATTATGAATTATTAAAACACTGTTTGTGACTTGCTCTGTTGTAAATTACACAGTAGGGATAAAGTCAAAACAATAAACCTTCCATGTTCCTATATCATCTCCCTGTAATTGCAGGATTAGGCACAGGTCTAAGGACGGGGCTTTACCTTTCTTCTCTAGCTTTTACAATATTGCAAAAATGTAAATAATAATTTCCAGTCTCAGACTGATTCTTTTCACGAAAGGCCTCAACGCTTTAGGAAAAGACACAACCATTCTCTTCTTCGGCGTTAAAAAACACGGTATAGCGGTTTAGGTCGCTTCTTCGCCTTCTGGAACAAAAACCTCCTTAGAAATTAATTCAGGCGGCCTTGGTTAATTAAAACAGAGATCGAACTCTCTCGCCTTTGGGCTCGCATCCCGCGGTTCTGACTTGGAGGCGCCCCGTAGAGCATCCGCACCGGGCAGGGCTGGGGTGGGTGGGAGCGGCAGCGCCGGCTGCCCGCGGGGGCTCCGCCGCCGGTGCGAGAGAGGGAAAAAAAGGAGAGGGGAGGGGAAAACAAACAAACAAACAAACCAAACAAACAACAAAAAAACCCACCTAAACCAACCAAACAAACAAAAAAAAAACGAACAGGGGAAAAAAAGAAAAAAAGGGGGGGAAAGGCAGGCAGGCAGGCAGCATCCCAAGACCGCGCTCCCCGCTGCGCCCCGGCCCGGCCCGGGGCGAGAGCCTTACCTGGGGCCGCCGCGCTGTCCGCCCCGCTCTTCCCCGCCCCGCGGAGCCTCCCGGCCTCCCATCCGGTAACTCGTGGCAACGTTGCGGGG
>NW_020955210.1:1714728-1739625 GCF_003031625.1 Empidonax traillii
GGGCTCTTAAATGGAGGCCTTTTTTTCCCCGCGGAACGGCGAGAGAGCCAAAAGGGGCCTCGTGTCGCCCGGTTATGTAAGACACGATCCCTCCTGAAAACGCACAATTGAATCGGGAAGGATTTATGTAATTAATTGACCAGTCTTAACCTGTTATCGTGATGTAAGGAATTTGGAACTCATTAATTTGGGCCCTGACAGATTTCATATTAGAGCTGGCAAATATGGATTGAGCCTCTTATTCTTGTAGCAGCTGGAATTTCCATGACAGTGAGGATTAGTGAAGAAGACCTATTGCTCAAGTCAAACTGCCTCTTTTGTAATCAGCAGCCCTGCTCTGCATTAAAGGGGTAATGGGAAAGAGGAAAAAAATAAATACCCAAAGGGGAAAAAAAAAAAAAAAAGCGAGAGAGAAATGTATTCATGTATGGAGCAAAGCAGGGGAGGGAGAGGAGGGATGTATCCTGGAGAGCACAGGCACCAGAGCTGGGTTTTCCCAGCTCCATGGCAATGAAAATGGCACAAAGGCAGCCCCGGGATGATGTACAAGGGAAAGTGCCTGACGGCCTGTAGCATCAGCATGGACTTTGCTGTCTCTGGCAGACCTTCACATGGAGTCTCCTGGGAGCCACCGAGCACCTGGGGCTGCAGTGTCAGAGGTTCTGGGAACAGTGTCTAGGCTACCAAGAGCTGGAGGAATTTAGAAATAGAGGTGTCATGATCCCGGGGAAGGCAGGACTGGGAGGTGCCTGTCTTTCAGCCTGGACTGTGACACCTTCCCCAGTGGCGAAAAAGATGCTCAGGGTGAGTAAGAACCAGGTCTGGGGACAAAGACAAGCCTCCATGCAGCCATGGCAAGGGTGGCTCTGCACACGATATGCCTCAACTTCCCAAGTACAAAGACAAGAGTAAGAAAACTCTGTTTGTCCACTGGTTCATATGACAACCTCTCAGTATGGTTTTTCATGGTGCCTGGCTGGGGAGGGCCCTCATTCCATTATCATTTCTTGGCATTGATGTAATAGTAATAACATTGAGTGTAGACAGTATGGAAACAGTCTAGGAGCTTTTATTTTCTCTCCTGGCAACCTGTTAATGACTGCCCTGGTGGTGAATACAGTTGTTAGCCAAGACGTTAAAAGGTTTTCATGATGCATCATCATATTTCTACATGCTTAGTGTTTACCTACTCTTGTGATAAATGCTATGCAGAGATGAAGGGTTATTTTTCCTTTCCTCATTGTTTCTTTTCTTTATGCCATTTGGTAGTTGAACATTTCCCCTTCATGATTGCTTAGATCTGCCATTTGCTCCTGTGGAGAAAGGAAAAGATGTAAAACAGGGGTATGGACAGTAAACCCACAATTGTTTGCAACAACTATAATGGCATGCAAATTAAAAATAAAACACAACTACTAAGGCCTATCTGGCTTGAGTCCTCTGGACATCTTTGGCCATATACATATTATCTTGTTGTCCATCATTGTACTGGAATGATTATGTGGGTCCTGGTAACCAAAACGTGAGCATTCAGTCCTAAATTTGGGAATCTTCCAGGAGTTAAGCACTTAGTGCTGGAGTCCTCACCACACTGTAAACTCTTTGAAGAAGGGCTGCTCTGTCTTGGGTATACAGATCTCGTTCTATTGTAGGCTTTACATTGCTCTTGTAGTTGTCAGCTAATAATGTGGATCATAGCTTTAATCTCCTCCATTTGAAAGAACAACAACAAAAAACCCAACTAAGACCAACAGATTGTAATTTGATTGTGCTCCTTCAAAGAATGTATTTTATTTTACTGTCTCCTGATAAATTAAAAAATCTTCACACATGTCAGCTATCACACGTTTCCCCAAAGGTAGGGAATAAGTTATCTTTTATGATGGTACACCAAACTCAACCATTGTCTCACTCAGTTTATCTTTGCTTTTTTTATTGATCAGGAGGAGCAAACTACTCAGGTAGTGCTGCAGCTATAGGTTTTACTAAACTGTACTAAATTTTTGTCAGGCACAGCTAATTTCCATGTGAAATGTGCCAGCATATGCCTGAGTTTAGAATTATTTCAAACAGCAATAAAATACATTGTAAAGTTTAAATGGATGCTGTAATTACAAGTATTTGCACTTTCTCTGATTTTTTCCCATGGTTATATTTAAAATATGCCTGAGTGGTAGAACTTTCCTGTGGCACCTATGATTTTGAGTGCTTGCAAAATTACTAGTAGTGTCTTCTCCCTTTTTTTTTTCGTTGTAGGTAAGAAAACAGTCATCAGCTGAGATGAGTATTTTGTCAGGCTCTTATGTTATTTTTATTCTTTCATGGTTAATCAGAAAACAAAGCAAAAACATATACAGAAAACTGAATACAGAAAAAAAAACCAGTTAAGCCTTCTGAACAAAAACATATTTGCGTCAGATATTTTGTAACTTACAAGAATACCAGAGGCCTGTTTTACTTCATGTACAAACACTATATGCAAATTTCACAGTAGAATTGGTTAAGACATATCAAGTGCTGGTTCAGTTGAAGTCAATGGTAAAAACTTTGTGCTGCTTATGCTGAGGGTGCAAACATTCTGTTTTCTGAAAGGCACTCAGGTTAAAAATGACATTTTTGTTTGAACAAATAGCTGGCCTTTTAAAATGTGCTTTATAGTTAATTTCTTCCTGAAAACAGGAAAATGTCTGCTTTGAAATAGAGAACGTTTTAAAAGTCATTTTCAAACACAGTGCAAATTCATTTTTTGTTTCTGAAAGATAATAGGTAGTAGATGAAGTTCTGGGTTTATTTCCTATTTTTGGTGTACTTATGCTTATGTTAAGTCATGAGTCTTCAATGTGTGGTATCATAGGATTGTAGAATGGGTTGGGTTGGAAGCAACATTAAAAATCATCTAGCTTCAACTCCCCTACCACAGACAGGGATTCTTTCCACTAGACCAGCTTGCTCAAAGCCCCATCCAACCTGGCCTTGAACACTTCGGGGATGGGTTGTCAACAACTTCTCTGGGCGACCTATTCCAGAACCTCACCACCTCACAGTAAAGAATTTCTTCCTAATATCAAATTTTAACCTACCCTCTTTAAGTTTAAAGCCATCATCCCCTGTCCTAACTGATCAATAATAGCGATGATAAAGTGGACTATGAAGTCTATCCTTTCTTTCTGTATTTTTGTTCTTTTGAAGTACCATGTGTTTCCAGTTCCTAAAACCTCGCACAGGTTCTTATTTCCTTTTACTTGAACAGGTAGTGAAAACTGTTTCAAAAGACAGTATCTGCTTGTCCTTAAGAAAGGGAATTCTTGTGATTTTTCTGAAGTCACACCTCTGAGCTGAGCATCAGGAATCTTGATTCTGTTTTATTTCCTATTTAAGCAATACATTATTAAAAGGTTTCTGTGAGGAAAAGGCAGTCAGCAGCCATAGGTGGCCAAGCCCCTGAAAAGCCTGGGTCAGATGACGGTGTTAAAAACTTGAAAGTGCAGCCCTGAGTTCTTCAGAGAACTTCTCACTTGGGCCTGGATCCCCTGAGGTATTTTAGCAGCTCACTCCCTGAGTTGTGTTCTTCTGGACTTGTGATTATTTCTTGGAGGCTTTTTTCCAAATTTTGGGTTTGTGTATTTATCCCTGTGTGGGGATGAAAACAGCCAGTGTGGGGCTGAGAGATGGGCAGGTCTTTCAGGAGGGAGGCTTCTCCCTATTCCTGTCTTGTCTTTGCAGTCTACTTTCAGCATTTGCTGGTGGCTCCTGTCTGAGAGTAGATTCAGAGTCACAGTAAGTGACTGCTGGTTTGATCCAGTTCTTACTTTCTTGAAGGCAATGGCTGTCAGGTAGTAAGATACACCTTGGTCTGGACCCAGATTATTCCATGAAATTGGGCTTTAATGAGAGACCTCAATGTGGGACAGGAGTTAACCCACAAGGTCCAGGGTTCCTGTGTTCCCATTTGTGTCTGCATGCAGCTTTTTACTTCCAATGATCATTTGAAGGCTCTGTGTGTTGAATTATGAGACTGAAGCACTAAAAACGGGGGCAGAGCTTTTCTCAGAAGCTAACATTGACTTAGGGAGATCGATTCCTAAACAAATTTAGTCAGACTCATTCCCTGAAGAAGTCCACCGCATCCCTGATGTTCAAGGGCCTTGAGAGATCCAGTCTTACAACAGAAGACTAACTGTGTGAATGTCCACCTTGGAACAGTAGTACTTAGCCACAAGAAATAATTTTGTTGCAAGAGTAACCTGTTTATAATAATAGGATAGCTTCTTATTGCATGGCAAGAAATGCCTTTTAAGTGCTATTTCTATGAATCTTCTATTTTATTACTATTTTCTGCTCTCTAGAAGACCCAAAACTCTTGCTACTTCTAATGATCTAAAGCATTGGGGAGGAGGTGGGATATGACAGTCTACCCGTAAAAATGCTGCCAATTTGGTCACGCACAAAAAGAGATGTTAAAGCAAGTTTTGATCCTGGATGGTTTGAATTTTGCTGGGAAGTCAAAGCTCCACCTTGGCATCAGATTCAGCACATCATGGGCTGGATATAGGAAGTTAATAATTTGTCTGTGTTTATGATAAAGCTTCCCCGTCCAGAGTCTCAAAGCCTTTTGTGATGAGGAATCAATTCAGTCTTACAATAAACAGGATTTACTATTTTACAGTTGAGGAAACTGAGGAACAGTGAGGTGACCACAATGATGTACCAGGCATCTCTCACAGATAAGGGAAGAACAATGTTCCTCCTGCTGATGGGCTCCACTGCTTTACCTGCTGAGAGACAAAGTGCCATGCTCTTTGTGAAAATCTCACCCCAGCCATCAGCATGAAGCACTTCTAAGAGGTAGCAGAGGGGTCCCAGGTTTTGGTGTTTGATTTAAAACACCTGAAAGGCTTTTTTTTTTTTTTTACTTCCAAGCACTGTGCACTTTGGCACTTGGAAATCAAACTCCCTCTGACATCTGTTGCATCTGAAAATTTTGGTCTAATTATCTTTTGGGTTGGAAAAAGAGAGTTACTCTTCTCACTAATTAAAAAAACAGGAGGAGAGAAGAGAGAGGCAATTAGGGTACCTTGTTTAGCTTGGTTAAATAAGCAGCACTGACAGGATTTTCTCTGAGGGACACTTGCAGAAGTGATGTGGTTTTGTTGCCATCAGATGGTGTTAACATTGGAACTGGACTGAAGGAAGTGGAGCTGATGTTGACTGAAAAGTATAAGAAAGATTGATTTTGGCCAGATCTTTCAGTCTTTACTCATCCATCCATGACAGTACTTATTAAAACAATTTGGGGCTGCTAGCATGAGTAAAGACCATTTGTGTGAATGAGCACTGCAAACTTCCCTTACCAAAGTTGTGTTGCCTGTTCAGCTGATTCCAGCAGACATCCTCACAGTGTGAATTTATTCTGCTGATGGGATATATGATCTGACCTTTCATAAGTAAAAAAAAGTCTCAAAAATTGACTCAAAATATAAGCATTATCGGTAAATACAATTTTCTAGATTACAACAGCTCATTTAAGTAAAACCAAGAAGAATGTTTTAAGGTTCACATTTTGGTTTCTGAGCAGATCTTTTTCTTGGGGTGGCTGGTGACTGAGACACTTCACCAGAAGGCTGTGCAAGCTTATCCTTAATTCTGCATTGTTTGTAGAAAGAGTCGATGACTTCTGAGAAGTAGATGAAGACTGTGCCAAGGACAGGGCATTGTGCTGTGCTGGAGCTTTACTGGCTCTTCCCTCCCACTTTGTTCCTTACTAATCACAATGGCTTCCTACAACACATTTATCAGCACAGGCCACTGCCTGTAAATAAGAGAGCTCTTGTCCTTTCCAAAAGCCAGAAGTACAATGTTATCTTTCCTCTTCTCCACAGAAGAAAGCCATTAGGAAATTCCTTGGCTTAGTTTGTCGCTCCTTATTCCTGGATAATGTTGGAACCATTGTAAAAAGATGAGGCTTATGTTTCCTTCTGAAGATGGTAAACTCATTGATGCTTTGTATTGAAGAGCTGGATGTGCCCTGATGTGTTGCATCCTGTAAGGAGAGGAGCATTCTGGGCTACTTCAGGGCTTGGGAATACACAAATAATTTTGCAGGTCTGAGAACCAAGTACTTGGTATTTTTCTGGGTGCAACACAAGGAAGCAGAGTTCTGAATGTTAAATTTAGGGAAACATAACCGGGGAGCCAGTTCGTGGCTGTGATGGTGATTGCTTGCATTAGTTCATAACTATAAACTTTTAGCGTGCCCTGAAATTTCTTTTCAGGCAGTGTTTAAATTCCCATGTGGGAATAACTAAAGAGGGAGAGATCTCAAAGTAAATTTTGTAAAGTGAAATGTAGTTCCAAGAGAGGGATACTCCAGCAGTTCTCTGTTTCTCTGTCTGCCATAGCTGGGAAGGCAAGGAGGAGCCCCTGGCTGAAACTCTCCTGCCACAACTGAGGGAGACTACTTTGGCTGTGGGTTAGTGTCAGGGATGTCAGCAGCAGGAAAGTCACTTCTCTTGCTCATTCCCTGTTTGCACCACTTTGATGTGGTTTCACTGTGCCAGATTTCCCCCTCAGGAAATGGTGCTTTGGGGTCTGCTGAGAGACATGTGCTGAACTGTGCCACTTGAATGCATGATGCTTTGCAGCTCCCATTATAGATCTGGAGAGTTCAAGCTTCCCTCTCACTTAGGCAGGTATTAATACTGTGCACATGCAGAAACTCTACAGACAGAGGAAAGATTTTACTTCTCATGAATCACAGATTAACAACCAAATCACCCCCACTTACCGAAGTCATCCCCTGGGGTCAAAAGAACCATTTGTGTTAGCAAGAGAGGCAAGACCTCCCAAGATGTGCCAAAATGATCCTGAGATGAAATTGCTCTGGTCTTCCCGGGAGGGCCCGCAGCATCTTGCAGGGTCGGCTCCATAAATTGTTTGTTCTTCAGGGCAAGGACCTTGCCCTACGATTTGTCTGGGAAGCACGTGTTCGGTGCACCATACTGCAAATAATAAATAACCACTTCGGCTGCTGGCTGGGCTTGCGCTTATGAGTCAATTCTCCCTCCTGATTCATTTCTTATTTCGAGACACCAGCAGTGCAGTTTTACTGGAGTATGTCAGTGCTGGTGTTAGCCTCCTGCGCTTCCCTTGCTCATGGTAAGGCAACTGTCATCTCCTGTCTGCAGCATACTTTACAGCACTGAGGAAGAATATTAATAAGATTTCCAAAAGGCTTGCTGGCACTTTTGGAGGAAAGGTTTCCTACAATGGATGTGCAGCAAAACTCCCAGGAGACGGAGAAAACCCTCCCACTGAGAAGAGCTGGTGTCATCCCATTTCATTGTCTCTGTGTCACTGCAACACCCCTGTGATTCTTGACATGCTGCTCTGTGCTGCTCTAGTTTGTGCTGTTCAATGTAATTTCCTTGGTTGAACATCTTTATTTTAGAATTGTAACAAGGTTTGTACTTATTTCCCTATGCCTAACTGTTGGCTGCTGGTGGTTTAAGTAACAGTATCCTTCCTTTTCAGGTCAGCTAGACTTTTACCATTTGATTTTGCATCACATTTTAAAAAAGATTCAATCTTATATGCTATATTTCCATGCAGGTTAAGGGCTCAGGATCACAGCAGTGCATGTGACAAGGAAACCAGAAATATACTTTGTCAGTTAGTAACAAACACACTTAGTCCAGCAGTCAAGAAAAGAAGGCAGACGTAGAGAAGGTGATGAGGTGATGAGATCTGACGTTTACTAGATCTTTTTCTTTTGGGGAAGCTGGCAGAGTTTACTTGTTTACTACAAAATTGCCAGGAGTGCCCTTTGAAAAGCAGTGGGCACCCTCGCTGTGGTTTCTTAGCCATGTCTCACCTGCTGCCATCGCACTTAAGCCTGTCTGGGAGGTCCTGGAGTGTGGTCACCCCTGCCCTGTTTTGGTGGGAAACTCTGTGCTCTCACTGTCCCTTGCCAGGGTTCCCCCTCCTGTCCATGAGCAGCTGTGGCAGGGTGCAGCTCTGCCAGAGGCACCTTGTCAGGGCGTGCCTGACATCAGGGGGACAGGCTGACTTTTCCAGATCTGCTCTTGAGGACCCCTTAAATGCAATCCGGGCATCCTCAGTAAGTCTGTGGACATAAGAAGAGTTGCTTTCTAAATTAAGAGATAAAGCGCAAAGAAGGAAGGCTTTTGAAGTAAAAAATCTGTGATCCTAATCTTTGAAGAGCTCACATTAGATGCTGGAAACCTCAAGACAATCCAGTTCTGCATTTACAGGTCTTGACCTTTGTTATTTTTATCTTCTTTGGGTTCAGGGAGACAACTCTTAAATGGAATTAGGAGTCTGTGAGCTTGGCTCTGTATTTGTAAGCTGATGCTCATCCACTTGACCAACAGATTGCCATACTTTTTATTGCTTATTCATGCATCATATATATATTTATACAGTTGAACAAGTGTAATACTTTAAAAAGTTTGACTAATATATCAACTGCATCATCCAGACTTACATTTTAATATGTAGTACTGATATTTCTTGGTGTATTCAAATAATAAATTCCTAACTACTCTGTAAGCCACACTGAGTTTTTGTTTCATTTTGTTTTCAGATTGAAACCAGGAAGCTAATGTACATGAGTTGCCCTGTTCTGAATCTTTGTCATCTTAGACAGCACTGCTTATTGCCAGCTCATTTCACAGAGATCTATTTCAAATCAACTCATAAATTATTAATAGTACATGTGTAGGTCAGAGAGACGCTAACCCTGACAATCACACCCTAATATTCTCTCTTTAGCATCAGAAATAAGAAAGGAGATGTGAATAATCAATATTCAACAACCATGGTACATCTCATACAGATATGGTATATGCACTTAGGAAAAAAAACCCCACATCTTTGAAAAACCTGTCAGGCTGGCATTAATCTTGCATGATGAATAATGTGGCAATCTATGAATTTTTAACACCTTTAAAATGATAAAATTGTGGGATGTGATATCCAAAAGTAAATTTGTTCAAATTGGAGAATATTTTTGATCAAATGGAGATATTGAATAATGTGTAGAAAAATATTTAAACATCAGTTTAAATTGCACAGCAGGCAAGACAGTTTGTGCGGGTTTGTGACTGGAAGCAGCTTTCCGTCACAAATAATTCACCTGGAGATTTAATTATAACTCAAAGCTCAAGCAGTGACTCTTCTGAGAAGAGCCCTTACTCTGGAGGCCCTGAACAGCTCCTGGGGCTGTCTGGCAGCTCTCGCCCCCCAGCCATCACTGGCACGGAAAGGGCCACATAGTTCTTTGCCTTGCCTGGTTCCTGCTGTGCAACACCCTCTACAGAAAACCCCACCAAATCAGAGCAGGATGCTTCCAGAGAGGATGTAACACAGCAGCAGAAAGGGGCAGGAGCAGAATTTCCCCTTTTATTCACATTAGGGCTGAATCCTGGAGATGTTGTGCACACTGGGCTCTTGGCTACTCCTAGGCACTGCCAGCCCACCCCAGTGAGTAGGATCAGGCCCTTGCTCAGCTGATAGTGCTTAGTGGAAGAGGGCAAGTTTGGGTTTCCAGTCTGGAAGGAAATGAACCGCTAATGCATAGGAAATAATGGGATGGATGCTGTTTTACCTGAAGTTCAGTACAAATTTGTTGTTGACATTCATGGGGACAGGATCAGACTTTATATTTGAAACTGCCTTGCTCTGAGATTGCCTGACAAACACTAAACCAACGTGCTTCATTTAGAAACTGTCAAAAAGGAATTACTAACCTTTTATACTTATTAAAATTGCTATATGTGTTCCTGTAAAGGAACTAGAGAGCAGCTGGACATTTTAATTTTCACTGTATGCAAAATAAAAATGACACTGAAGGACTTTACCTTTTTTTTTTTTTTTAAAAAATCCTTCTAATGGAAGCATTTTATTTTATTCCATTTTTATTGGATGGAAAATAAAACGTGTTTGTTTCCCCAGATTTGAGGAGAATTAACATGTATCTGATTGTTAATATTTGATCCTTCTTTAATTATTTATGGTATCAAGGAATGAATCTGTCAAGTAAATAATGAAATGCGTACATGCAGCATATGTAATTAGGTTAGGTGCATAAATCCAGAGTGTTCACTTTATAGTTGTCAGTGCAAAATTTATTAATAATGAGAAATGCTAAGTGAAGAAAATTCCTAACAGTCTACTCATTAGTGTAGGTTAGAGCAGTTGCTGAAAAGGAAAGTTAACATTCCTCTCTTACTGCATTTCATCATTTCAGAATGTTAGTAAATCCTTATATATTTTCTTCATCTCTGCTGTAAATGTATAATAAGATCAGTCTTTAAGTTGTGCTGGGAAGGTGCACTTTGTCATCACTTTGCAAACAGACAGCTATCAAAATAGAGAGGTTCTGCAGCCTTGTGTAATTTAAAGCCCATAATGCTGTACCCCAGTCTTGCTCTCCTTAAGACACAGGAGTTCCTATATGTTTAAAGGGGATGAACTGCACTGTATTTGTCTCCTGGTGCTTTAGGACTAAGGGTGATGAATGAATGGTTATACACAAGCACAAATGTGACTATACATTTATCAGGGGTAGGATACAGGCAGCACAAAATGGTGGGTGATGCAAACTGTGTTTGTGTTGTGTGTCATCTCCTGCATTAGCAGAAGTCACACAACCACAGTCTTCACACAATATGTGTTTGCCTGTAACGTACATGTATTAGAAAAGTTCAGCTTTTAAAGGTCCAGGTTTGTAGCCAGTTGTAACAACTGTGAGACCATCTATTCCGAGTGGAGTGGTGCATCTGAGTACTTTTTGGGCCATGGGTGATTTGGTCCACACAATCACAAACCTTAATGCCAAGGGTGGTGACCTGAGCAAGGAGCTGTGTGGCTGTGCCTGGACCCAGGAGTATTCTAGCCGAACTAATAGGCTTTAGCAATGGGACTATGTCCCATGTCACTCTTACCACCCCTTTGCCTTAGCTTGCTATCAAGTCGTTTCTGCTTTTTGCAGATTAAGGGGGAAATGGTTCTAGTTAATAAAAAAACAAAACAAAATTAATCTGCGAGTTTATTCCTTCTGGGGTCTGAGAAAAATGTCTGAGAGAGATGAAACACCTGTTTGAGACAGAGAACTGTCATTGTGGGACCACAAAGAACATTTCTCAATCCCAAAAGGTATTTTTCAGAGCTCCCTCTCTGAAAGAATATTTGATTGCTGAATGTATATTTAAAACAATATTTCAATATCATTTTGAAGCTTATCATTATTACAAGCACTTCATGGGCTAATTCTCCATATCCAAGGATAGGCATTCACCCCAGCTCACTTTTTCTGTGGAAAATTAGATATCTAGTCTGAATTAGTCATCTGGGCTCCCTCCACACTCATTGAGATTCATCGCAGCCTGAAACTGGCGCTCGAGGCTAAGCCTAAGATACAGGAGGTGAATCACTCTCTGGAGATGCTGTCTCTCTCCTTGGGCTGCAGAAAGCTGATACTGGAAACCTAACTAGCTAAATGAGATGAGCTGAATCCCACACTATGCATCTGTGCTGGATCTGACATCTACCCGTGATCTTAAAGGGAAGGTGATCACATGATGACCCCACAGTAGCTGAAGCTCTTGGAGACTGACCATGCAACCACAGCGAAGTGCTTATGCTGGCTGTGCCTTATTTCTCCAAAACATTAAAATAAAGAGGACTGGATTTGCTGATCAGCAGAGGCTGACCTAAGTCTGAGCTGTCACTGAGAGCCCCCAGCCTGAAGCTGCATAACTGTATATCCATATCCCTCATTTCTGCTGGCCTCAGCATCCACACAGCGCAGCAGGCAGCTGCTTTGAGAGCTGACTTGGCTGAGCACAAGTCTTTGGGAGGTGTTGTAGGGTAACTTTTCATTTTTAGAGATCTAGCTGACCATGCAGCCCCACATTCACTAGTGCTGGCACAAGGGAGAAAGAAGATGGGAAGGCAGAAGTTGCCAGTGTTGTGAAGTGGCAGGGTTGCTGCTGCTGGTAGCGGTGCAAAATTAAACGGATTGTGAAATTGAACCCTGAGCAAAAGGATGCTGACAGCCATTCATTAAATTTTGTATCACGCTGTTAGATTTTAATCACAGCATTCTGGATCAGAATCACAAATCCTCTTATCTGCCGTAAGAGCTTCTTTCAAGCTTAACATTTTTATGCCCCATATAGGATGCAACAATATTCATCTCTGCTAGTCAAGCTTAGAAATGCATTAAACTGTCCAACCAGAAAATCAGGAACAGGCATTTAGTGATGCAAAATGGTCATTCTGCAACCTAATGCCTAAGGGACAGATCAGTCATCACAGACTCCCACTTCTGCCTGAAAAGACCAATTAGGTGACTCTGCCTATTCAACTATCAATACAGGATTGCTCCCAACAGGATATTCCCCTGTGCTTTACCCACTCTAATTTTAAATTACTCAAGTGCCAAGACTTCTATCACTTCCCTGGGGTGACCATTACACAATTGAAGGCCTGACCGTGAGGAAATGTTTCCTGATATTCTGTCACAATTTTCCTATGCTTAGACTCATCCCTTTTTGCCTAGTTACACATTCTTGAACAGCTCTACCTTCTTTCATAGCCACATAATTGCAAAACATGAGAGCCAACATTGTCCCCCGCCCACCTTTTTTTTTTTGTATGATGATTCCTGGCCACTAAACACATAAAGGAAAAGTCAGTTATTTCAACCACTGGTCTCATTAATGGTGATTTTCCGGTGCCGAGGTGCCCTGGTTATTCAGCACTGAACAAAGTTGCTCCATGAGAAAGAGTTTTCTGCACACATCCTTTGAGGAAGGATGATAAAGGCTGAACAAAGGGAAGTCTAGGAAAAAAAACCCCACCAACTTCAAGTGTTACATACTACCGTGGAAAGGGGAGTTTGCTGCTCACACATGAGTCCCCTAACAAAAAATAATCAGGATAAAACTCCTCACAAGAAGACCTTAAGGCTCACTCTGTATTTTGAGGTTTTGGTAGGTAGGTAAATGCCAGAGCTCAGTGGGTTGTGACTGGTTCAGGCAAGAGACAACAGAACTCTGCTGCAGCCCAGTGCACTCAGGCACTCTCAGGTGCCCTTGCTCCAGGAAATAAGGCTTATGTGCATCTTGTATAGCAGGAAAAGACTTGTCTCCCAACACCTTGGGCAAACGAATGGCAGATGTCCTCCTCAACAGTCTCTTCATGCTAAATAAAGGGGCAATAATATTATATTCCTGCTCCTTTCGTCTGAATAAATGCCATTCCAAATTTTGAGTGGATTCAAGATGAGCTTTCCCAAAGTCATTGCAAGATCTTTCAGCCTGCTTTAGATAGGAATTCTTTTTGAATTTTTCCCCCATACAGTGAGTGTTGCATAGTCAAACTGTTCATCTCTTTTATCAGACAAGCAGAACTGTGAGTCCGATATCTTTTAAAAAAAGATACAGTTCTCTGATTAACTGAAGAGTAATAGCATGAAATTCTAGTCTCCAATAAGTAACATATTGATGCTTATGTCTAATTTAATCAGCATCAGGGGGGATGGGGGTGCCTATTCCTTCACCATCAGTTATACAGCAGTTCAAGGTGATAAATCCTATCTGCAGAATGATATTCTGTCGACATTTCTATAATATTAATTAGATCACTGTGTCAGGCTGTAAGAAATTTGCTTAACATTCATTAGAAATTTCTTATAGATAGATAGGCATCCCTCCCTCCTTCTCCCCCTGCTCTTTCTTCTGTGATTGACAGATGAGGTCAGGATGGAGACAGCCCCCCTTTTCTCCCCATGCCTGAAAAGCCAGGTCACTGGACTCCATAATGCATGGGGAGTGGGAGGGGAGGATTATGCCTTGAAGAGATATCCTATTAAATTGGACAAAAGCTCGTCTGCCTCCAGGCTCCATCGCCAGGTCTTTTCAGCCTGCAGCCAGCACGCAGAACGCAGGCGAGTGTACAACGCAAAAGCCATTTGCATTACCCTGCAGTCATTTTTATATGTGTAGGTAATGAAGTTGTCAGTGGAGCCTCGAGTGTGGCAGAGCCTGATATTCAAATAGACCTGCCAGCTCTCCCCCCTCCTTGCCACCGCCCTCTGCTCCCCGCTCTCCCCCCATCCCCACAGCTGATCTACTGACTCCCTGGATTACTGCTTCACTGGCTCCCCAGCTCCGACTGTGCTTGCACTCTTGCCCCTGTCAAGAGCTTTTGTTTCCAAGTCAGGGAACAGGCAGCTTCAGCTGCCTGCGCACTGCTACCCGCGCTCCTGCGCTGGCCCACGTGCACCGTGCTGCCTGCACACACAGAGTGTCGTGGGCTGGCTGATGATGAGTGGCAGGTGCCCTGGACAGTCATGCCATGGCCCTGCCTGCAGCAAGTCTGCGGCAGCAGTCCTGCCGAGTTTGCAGGGAAAGCTGCCCAGGGCACCCATTAATCCCAGCTTGAACATCTGGGGCATTTTGTTGTGGTCAAACAGAAGAGAAAGGCTTCACAATTCAGCAGATTCTCTAAATGAGGTGGCATGTTCATGGTTGGCATGCCTACCATGCCCTTTTGCTGTGGAGTGGCAAAATGATGCAAACTGTGCATGTAGCCGGAAGAGAGGCAGTAACCAAGTGGTACACAGCACTTGTGTTTACCAGTGTTGAGGGGATGTTGGCAAAGGGCCTTGCAGACCTACCTTGTCCTCAAAGAAGAAACCACAGGATCATAATAGCAAGGCAGTCAGAGCTGGCCTTTGGTAAATTTTACGTCCATTTTGGGGAGAGAAAAATTTAAAAATTCCCTGTGGCAAAGCTACCTGGTAAGCAAAAGGTTTGAATCAACCCCATTAGCCTTGGAAACTAGCTTTTACTGAATATGGGGCTAGGCTGTCAGCCGGTGTTAACTGGCACAAACCTACTGAAGTCAATGGAATGACAGTGATTTATACCAGGATGAAGGCTTGGGGGATGGATACTTAAAAGGAAGGTTCCTTTGCTCTGCTTTCAGTAACTGGACCCACTTGGGGTCACAAGCCTGCAGGAGCCAGTCATAACTTCTAGTCTTGATGGAGAGATGTTACTAGGTAGGTCTGCATCTGCAGGTTGTCAAATATTCATTGTGGAACTGAAGACCATTTAAAAAAATTCATCACTCTGGTAAATATTTAGCTGCCTCAATAGTCTCATTTTTGGATCAGCAGCTTATTCATTATTTGCAGAAAAGGATATTTTCTGTGTTCTCATGAAAATGATCAATGATCCTTTAGCACAGAAGGCTCTTGGGATTAATTTATTTTGTTAGCAGTGTGCTAAAAAGACTGGTTCAAGCATTTTTTAAAAACTTACAGGAGGGTCAAACCCACAAAGGTTTCAGCAGCAGCATTTTTTGGCCTTTGTTCTTGCAATGAGATTTTTGAAAGATTCCGTAGAACCCCAGCAAGCTACAAATTTTCATGGCATGTTACGTCATTGTGCCACTGGAATTCATATGCCTTCAGGAGCTTCTTTTTGAGCAAACTTATGATGTATATAAGTGAACTTTATCTTTACAGTACAACAGCTAGCCTACAAGTATTTCCAGTATACAGGGCTATGCTAAATGCACCAACCTGCAGATTAAAGGCTCCATGAGTATAAATTGGCATGATGCACTGTAAATGATTCACAAATGGAGGAGTCCCTAAGTGTGCATTGACTCGCTACACCATAACGTCTCCTACAGAGATTTTACAGCATCATATGCCAATGATCCATGGATTAAGGACTCCCTAAGTGCACATTGACACGATAGACTGGAGCTGTTTTGGTCTATCGTGTCAATGATCCGGTGATAATGACAGTGTCTTGTGCAGATCCACTGAGACCAGAGTTGTGATTCCTAGTGGAAAAGCCAAAATTGTCCCACTTAAGTCATATTGACTATTTTGGGTGCTACAGGAACATGGACCATGTTTTCACAATGTTCTTCTCCTTCACATCAATTGAGGAATGTCTTCAGTAAGTGCAGTTCTGAAGTCTTGGTGACTTCTATGTATGTGCATGTATAGATGGGTTCATATAAAAAACTATGGACAAGTGCAGTTTTATACATTATATATGCATATATCTTTCTTCATACAGAGGACTGTCACACTAAAATTTTGTCACTGTCATTGAGGATAGCAAGGCTCAAACTTGAGGAGAGTCACTCTAGATATAGATCAACTTCCTATCCAAAAAACCAAAGCTCTCCCTACTACAGAGCAGGATGGGGAGAGGACATGAAGACCCAGAACATAATAATGCCTAATTATTCTATTCAATGCTTTTCAGAAAATTCCTCTCTGACAGCTGTAAACCTTCACTTGAACAAAATAGAAAGTTGAGATGTAATGAGTTTAACTGAGTAAACCTGTGACTACCGAACAACTGGGACCATAACACAGCCTTTTCTAATATGGCTCAAACCCAAGAGTGGTGGTTCAACGGGCTGGAGATAAATAAGACTGTGTATTACCTGTGCCATATCTGTGGAGTCTATGCAAGAGAAGAAGACAGGAAGGCCTTCATGTAAGAAAAGAGTGTTAGGGCATGTTTACCATCCAAATTTTCTGGTATTTGCAGCATCCTGAATCACTGCTCTCACCTTCAGCTACTCAAGCTTTAGAATTCCTAGGGCAGAGGAAAAGTTAAGATGACAAAAAATCAGGTTGCAAATGCAACAGCAAGAGAGGCAGAGTCCAAAACTTTTTATAAAAAAGAAGCAGAGTGAAGGTAGAAAAAGGTTGTCTCAGGGCCATGATTATCTATCTGCTCTACCTAGCTGGTTCTACCTGATCCCATTCAAACAGCAGAACTCCTGGACATGCAGGTGAAAGAAGTCAGATGTCTAAGCCACACTTTGTGTTGGGAGTTTCCCTTCTCTACCTGATAAAGCAGACATTTCAAAGGAGATTCCTGAGCAGGCTTTGCATTATAAATCTCAGAGTTGTTTCTTCTGCAGAAGAAGGAATGACACAGATGACTGGTAGAAAAATGCCAGAATAAACACTGTGCATGTGATGGGATCATGAGGAGAAAATGGAAAAGGGCAGGTGCCACAGATATAGTGAGTGCTGTTTGTGCAGAAAGAAACGTGGGCACAGTTATGGAGAGTTTCACTGGAACAGCAGTTGCTAAGTAAAGAGCACTTTTCCTGTTAAAGCACTTAGAGTGGGACAGATAATTTTTATCATTTACAGGTAGTTTTGTTTTTCAGAGGTAGAAAACCTGTTGGGGAGCTTGATTATTTTAATAAATAAAGGTGATTCTGAAGGTTCCAGGAGATGATTGAAAAAAAGAAAATATAAAAATTTAAATATACAATTAAAATTCTGAGCTATCTCAGAAGAAACTCATAATACTCTGAATACACTTAATTGAAAAGGAGAGCAAGTCTTTTATTGTGATTACAATTTAAATGAATACATTATACATTGACGACT
This sequence comes from Empidonax traillii, assembly GCF_003031625.1. Lineage (NCBI taxonomy): Eukaryota > Metazoa > Chordata > Aves > Passeriformes > Tyrannidae > Empidonax > Empidonax traillii. The sequence goes on from NW_020955210.1 coordinate 1,732,199, forward strand.
GGATCATTTGGTAAAAGGCTTCCTAAAAATGCAATATATTGGCTTTTCAGGCCCACTGATGTACCATTTTCTGAAATGTTTAAATTCCTTGATTCCTGACAGTCTGGAAAAGGTACATATTAAGAATACTAATAGTATTTCCATCTTCTGCATAATTTTACTTTCATAGAAAGTGAAGTCTGACCTAATTTTATCTTCAGAGGTGAAATACGTGCTACTGAGAAAACTGAAAAAAAAAAAAAAAAAAGATAAGAAAACTGAGAAAGGTCCAGAGATCATCACTGGTGTTTAATAGCCTAAATCCAAAATAGCTTTTACTGTTTATAATCCTGAAATTACAAATTTCATGAAGTTTACCATTTTATTGGAAGATATCACTTTATTTAAGCACACATACAACTACTTTAATCATGTTTAAGAAGATAAGTTGTGTGATTTCCTGGTGCATGAGGCAAAAGTTTCCCTTTCCCAGGATATTACTAGTTGATTTTCAAGGTGAACTACTCCAGTCTCCCCATTCCTAGAAGTTCCCTCTCCTTGAAGGCCTGACAATTTTTGGTGACAGGTGTGAAGATTTTGAGAAACAGAAATTATAGCAAATATTCAGCATGCTAATGGTTCATTTCAAGAAATAACAAACCAGAAAAGATTGTAAGCAATTATTCAACCAGCTTCTCTCTCTGCCACAGAAAGTCAACTGGTAGATGGTATCTAGTGCAAGGTAGTCACAATGGGCACGCCTGCTCAGACAGCAATGTACAGATGCAGCAGGGAATCAGGGTATTGGGTGACTTATTTGGGGCTGCAGCTGGCACTCAACACAGTTTGCAGAGGGCAGAAGTAAAGGGGACATTTCTTGAAGAAGTACTGTGAATACAGAAGAATTGAGTGGTCTTCCAAAATGGGAATACAGCTTTGGAAATGCTCTTCACAGCACCTCTCTGTGACTGCTTTGCAATCTAACTCCAAACAAATGCTTAAGAAGCCCATCTCAGCTGACAGCTGATGATTATGCTGATGTTCAGGGATCCCAAATACTGGGGTGATGTCCTTGTTGCATTTAAGGAGAAACCATGAGACCTGATTTTAGATGAGATAAACTATGAATTTCTTTATTACTAACACAAACATCCCTAGCACACCCTGTATGTGTAGATATATATATATACTGTGAATTCACCCATCTTGATAACTCTAAAGACTTTTTCTGGTCAAGAACTATCCTTCCACAAAATTTAGCCTCATTTTTAGCCAACCTTCCTCTTCACTCCTTAGTTTGTAAACATGTACATTGTGAAATTGCTGTATCAAAAATTAAAAAAGAAAATACTGCCCACATTATTTGCTACTTTAAAAACTATATGATTGTTTTGAGTCTCTTGCATATCTTGCTCTGAGGCACTTTCACCAGTTCCTGGTGTATAGGGAAACGAACTAAATATGTCACCCAAGCTGACTGAAGTCCAAGGAGTCACTACTGTTATATTCAGTGCGGCTGGGGTAAAGCACAACAAGTGGTACCTCTTTCTATAAAGAAAGATGAAGGGTGCAGGCAGCAGGAAGACACAGTTCTACCTTTCTATTTCCTCCCCAGGCATATAAATGCCTAAATTTTTTTTAGCTGTTGATATGTGTATATAATTTTTTTTAGCTGTTGATATTTATCTGTGCTATGTGTACCTGAACAAGCAGTGTCACCCAACAGTAGTGGACGTGCAGGGTAAAGTAGTCTGTGATGACCACACACTTTATGTTCTCCAGGGTTTTACTTGAGATGAAATCTAGCCTGACCCTGAGGAATGAACACCCATTAGCAAGTGTTTCAGGTACGTTCCTGGAGCTTATCTTCTGGTTCGTTTTCCTCCAAAATTAGTTCAGCTCCAAGACAGTTTTGCAGCGTGACCCAATCTGAAGTAAATGGGGACAGTCAAGAGATTTTTGCTTCTGCTTCTGCAGGCCTTTGCTACAAACTGAAACACTGCCACTGATGAGCCCTCTAAGTCATTCAGCCTTCCAGCTGAATCTCAGCATAAACTCAATGATTTTATCTCAGTATAGTGCACAGTCTGTATTGCTTAGCACAGCCCTCAGCTATTACTGCTCGAAGAATACCAGCACCTGCAAACCACTGGCTCTGCACATCTGGGTGCATGACGCACAAGCAAACTCTCTGGGTTGTGGCATCCTTAGTACCTACTTGCTCTCCACATCAATCTGCCATGGCCTTAGCCTTCTGTCATAGACCGCAGAGTTTATTTTCAGTAAGAGACCTGTGAATAAGCACACACGTACACACGCACACACACACGCACATATAACTTTATAGCAAATTCCACTTTTTCTGAAAATGTTCCATACAGAGATGCTTGGCATGCTTCCAGTAGCACCACTTAGTGTCTGACCAGGGCTGAATCTGCCCTTATCAGTAGCTGTAGGATACACTGGGGACAGCCACTACCTGTCTCCTGCTGAGGTTGCTCCTAGATGTACTGCACACTTCAGCCAATCTGGGGAGAATACTGCTTTTCTTTGCAATATTAATGGGAAATTATGCAAAAATGTAAAACCTGACATGGATCTGATGCAGCCCATACAGAAGCTGAAAGGCCAGAAGAAGAATAATTATATTATCTCTCCTGCTTGAGAAACCTAGACAGTGCCAATTACTATTGTGGTCAAAATCATGCTGCAAATTAGAGCCCTGTCTCTCAAGTTGTTAAAGAATAAAAGAATGTGGCCATACTCCTGATATATATGGAGGAATGCAAAGTCCAAATAGGAAATAGATGCAGAAATGAAGGGAAAAGGGAAAGAAAAAGCTCTTTCTTGATTTCAGTGGCAATTAGGGTCTTCATGGATCTGAGAGAGTCAGGTCAGGAAAGGATATGAGGCTCATTTTTCCTCAGAAGTAAGGAAGGGAAAAGGGACATAATTGAGCACTAAAGAATGAATGCAAGAAATACACCTGTGCCTCAGAAGTGGGCTGCATGAGATGCATATGAAGATGGATGGGGTGAAACTCAGTTATCTATCTTTTTTTTTTTTTTTTTTTAACTTACAGATTTTGACATTTGTACCCTTAGTATTTAATTCTGAGATGAAAGGAACCGGCTTCTTTATGCAGATGAAAACTACACAAAACTTTTCCCTAATGAAAGATCTTTCAAACATTAGATGAATAATTTTTGTCCATTTGACCATCTGAGTAATTACTTTAGAATGTCCTCTCCTGTACTGCTTTGCTAGCAGTCAGACCTCTGTAATAAAATATTATGTTCAAAATATATTTTAGAAGAAAGGTATATAATCCTATTAATGGATTTCTTTAAATTCTCTGTATGTGTTTTGCAATGAAATTAGCATACCTGTAGCAATATCTAAAGTTCTGCTTCAGGATTTATGCACCCTTAATGGATGGAAATTATTTCTTTGGATAATGTAAATATCCCAAAGATTTAATGAAGCCATAAAAACATTCATTAGACTTCTGTAATTAGAATTATAGTTATGAAAGCTTCAGTGCTAAATATACCTGCAGTATTTGTTTCAAATTTTTAGTAAACAGCCTTAATCCAGGGGAAGAGCTCTGAGCTGGGGAGGTGGAATTCACCTCCAAACTCCTGAAAGGGCTCACCTCCTCTCAAACTGGGCAAATAACCCACGAAACTACATTTATGGAGACCAGCTCCTCCGGGCCACCCACAGCCTTCCAAGATCCTCTTTTGGGGGGCTGCTGTGGAGCATGCCTTAATTAAATGTCATCCCCAGCTTGCAAAAAAGGCTCAGATAGATACTTCATTTCTCAGGCTGATGTTTCCTTGATGTCAGATGGGGACCACAGTTATGTTTTGGAAATCCCTTGGGGGCATTGCATAACCATATATGTGAATGTTGGGGCTGAATCTGGCCCTAAATTTTCACTGTAAGTGGAGTAAGGTAACGCTTTTTAATGAATGTTGCAAACCAAGTAATTTCTCCAATTCTGGGTTTGTTCAGGCCACTTTGCTCTCATGCAAGTGTTTTCTCTGTTTTCTATGCAAAGAACAGCAATGACACAGAGCCTAGTGATGACGTCTCAGAATCCAATCAGAAAACCTGCATAAAGATGAAAGGTCTTACCAACGAGAAGTGAGCTTGCTAAACTGCACCTTTCAATGAATTCAGACAAAACTGAAAAATGTTGTTGATATCAGATCCTTAGGCTGATTACTGAAGCGTTCGATTTTTCAGCATGTCAATTCATCACTGTCTACCTGGTTATATTTAACACTTTCTCCTGTTTCCATCTTGCCTGCTGAGATAGGCAATCTCTGTCACACGGTATCTGCTTCACCAGAAGGTCAATAGACCATTGTGGAGGCCCATGAGTCCTGTTCCCAAGTCACCTTGATTCTCTCTATGATATTGCTGACGGCAGGTGGAGCTTCCATGTCGTGTGGCATCTAAAATATTAATGAGATTAGATCTTCCATCCTTCAAACCGTTCAGTGTTTCCTTTTCAGTTCTTTGCAATTATGCATCCAGTCCATGGAATGCGAAACCCCTGTGGCGATGGTTGCTGTCCTGTGCTGGTGTTGCCCAGATTGTATTGGTCACGCTGATGTTCATTTTCTTTGAGAAAAGGCCAGTTTGCATTTTAAGCTAGCCACAGGTTCAGAATTTTTGTGAAAGATAGTACCTTTGGATAACTCAGCCTGGAGCTGAGAGGTTTGCCTGTACACACGTGGTTTGTTTTGTTACAACTTATCAGTTCTGGCCAAATTATGCAAAAAATATATATGAAATAGTGGCTCACAACTTTCATGTACACTGGCCTGCTTTTTGGGGTTTCTTGGGAGGAGAAGCCTTCTTTTTAGACTTCCTTAACTTAAGCTTGCCAGAGACTTTCTGTGGTACCACATGTGTGGTGTGGGATTGATGAGGATTAAACAACCTTCTCCGCTGCTATTTCATTGTCATTGAGGGGACAGAGCCGGGGTACAACCTGTTAGGTTGCCTCCCTGTTTCTGTCAGATTATCTGTCATTATATACCTCGATCTTATGTGTGCACAAATACAGCTTTGAAGATCAACTTATAAATCAGTTGTTGACTGATTAAAAGGCATTTATTATTAGAACTTGCTGATAGTTTAGCACAAAGTGGTTTCACTGGCTTCCTGAATGGGGATTACCTTTTCACTGTGAGTCTTAAACCAAACTCTGGCTCTGGATCATTGTGGATGTTAGGGAAACCACTTTTTGATATTTGGCTTCTCTCCTTTGTAAAATGATAATCACACAGCTTGCATAGCTTTGTAAAGAGCTTTGAGATCTATGGGCGAGATGCAGTATGGGCATTCTAAGCATGATTTATTTCTTTGCATGACCTATCCCTAAATGGCTCATTGAAGAAACAACATTTATAAATATGCATAGCTTCCTGGTATAGAATTTTTCCTATTCTTTTCAGATATACAGGCTAAGATGTTATTATTCACTTTTCCATTTTTAGAATAAACAATTATATTGCACTGCACTGCTGTGTTGTAGCAATTAAAATAACTACTGTCTATTTGGCAGTCCTTTAATGGGAAATGAAATTCACTTTTAGGCATATATCATGGTAATACATATATCATATGGTATACAATTTAGATAATTTTGGAGCACAGTAGCAGTATTAGTTCTTATTCCCCACCTAACCATCATTACAAGCATCAATTTTGTTAATTAAGAATTTTAAGCCCAGTGAATTTATAGTACAACTATGTTTTACTTCATAAGTAGGTCTTTACCCCTCTACAACTATTAACAAAATGTCCACTTATATTATTTGCTGGTGGTTACAAAGGCTGATGAAATTTCAGATGAAAATTTACTCTTTTGTCTAAGCTTTGCTCAGTGTGTGTCAGCTGTTTGTCAGCAAAATATAACAGTGAAGACTTTTGACTTAAATCTTTCTTTTTTTTTTTTTAAAGAAAAGCCAATTCATCAGGTAGGAAAGACTGCTGCTCACACTCTCAAGTCCTGCCAAAGACAAATGGCTGTAAAAATTTAAAATCAATCATTAACAGATTAGCTGTTGGTCTAAAGTAAATAGCAATCAGCTTATTAGGCATCAGGCAGAGTGAGATAAAGGGGAAGAGTTATTGAAAATGAGGATGTTTGCTGGGGCTGTGCTGATGGAGCAGAACAGAGAAAGGCTGTTTCTTTGTTGCTCTAATTACAAATGGAAAATAACCTACAGTGCTGAACAAGTTGAGCTCCCTAGCTGAATTGAATGGAGCATAGTTCTTATGTTCTACGTCATGGCTTGATCTATCTTTATTATCAGTATTTTGCACTATTTCTTCCCTCCCCAAAAGGCCCTGCTTGGCATTCTCTTATACTGAAGCAAATGCAATTTTTTGCTCTGAAAAGAATGGGTGTTGTGGGGATAGCTGCCAGGGGAGAAATGCCCTTCACATCCAATAATATAATTTCCATACAGGAAATTCCTCTCATATGATGGAATTTTGTTCGGGACAGGGTTTCATTATGGTTAAGCTACAGATTGCTGGTGGCTAAATCACAGCCAGTTTTTGTGCCATGGTTGTATTTGGACACAGCAGAATTCTGCAGAGCAGACAAATTCAGAATACAGCGGATGTTGTAAGAGGAAATGGGGAAGGAGAAGGAATACAGGGTCAAAAAGGCTGAGAAAACAGAAACAATATATGCTGGGTAGGAAGCAAAGCTGAGGGGGAAGAAGACAAACAATAGCTGAGAGTAAAAAGAGATGAGGAAGCAGAAAACAGAAGTAAAGTAGGAAATAGAAGGAAATGGCTACAAGCTGATGACAAAAGCTCCCTTTCATCATATAAACATTGAAGTGTTTACATAGAGAGTAACTGACCATTAGAATGATTTACCTGGAGTGGGGGCCATTTCCCTGTGACTGAGCATGCAAAATCCAGACTAAGATGCTTTTCTAACAAAACAGGATACCTGAGTATTGTCTCTTCCGTTTTTTGAGCCCAGCGAATAGAAAGTTGGTCTGTTTTTAAAGACATCTAGAATCGGCACCTTTCTATTAATGACATGATTCCATATGTTATACTTGTGAACCCTTAGACAGCATGACCTAAAGGAAACCTCATAAGAAGCACTACCCACCAGCCTGGTGCAACCTGTGGTCAGTCCCTTGTACCCTGGGCATGAGGTTACCCATTGCTGCCTCCTCCTTGGCATCCATGCTGTGTGACTGACCTCTTGACTGCATGGATGCAACGCTGTGCCAGCCCCAGCTTCAGTCCCTCTCAGCTAAACTGGCAACACTTGAGCCAGCTTGATTTGAGCAGGGATCCCTTCATCTAAGCCTCAGTATAGTTTATATCTTTCCCAATTACACGTTTGGGGCCACTGTTTAGCCCCAGGAGGTGTCCACTAAGCTGCACTGGCACTGGGA
>NW_020955210.1:1739722-1767222 GCF_003031625.1 Empidonax traillii
AAAAAAAAAAAAAAAAAAAAAAAAAAAAAAAAAAAAAAAAAAAAAAAAAAAAAAAAAAAAAAAAAAAAAAAAAAAAAAAAAAAAAAAAAAAAAGACCAAATGAGTAAGCCTCTATGAGCTCTTGCCTTTTTTGTTTTCGTTAGGAAAATATATATAGGGCCTGAGAGAAGAAAAACTATTCTGGTACTCTTTAAACTTTTCCATTAAATAGCTGGGGAAAAACAGGAGCGAGGATATTTCCTTTCCGCCTTTTACATTTATGTTTTTTGTCTTTTACCCTATTTCTCATGTATAAAAAAGCCAAAGTGTCTATCTTACATTCATTTTCTGTTGCTTTTTCTTCAATTTACTGTCAAAGATATCCAAGCAAAAATTCATAAAATGACACGAATGTGATTTAAACAGAAAGAAAAAAGCAAGAAGTCTCAGAAAAACACATCCTAATGATTATTTGCCAATGTTTGCACAGAAAAAAGCAGTCAGCTGAAATGACTAAGTAGCAGAGGCCTCTGTTCATATGCTGAAATGGCTGAATAAGTTACTAAGAACAAAAATGACTTTTCTGCTTGCAGTTCGTGGAGTCCTGGGAGCAGCCCACACCTGGGGGCAACAGAGCTGTGCCAGTCTGTCATCCTTGAGCTGTTTCTTTGTGTACCAAAGAGCAGAGGGGTGATGGTACTTTCTGTCTACAGCAGGATTTTTTTTTTTATTATTTACAATGGATGGAAGGACAGCTGTGGGGAGAGGACAGGAATGCTAGTGCAATGCTGTAGACATTGACACTGCCAGGAAAAAGAGCAAACTGACTTGCAACATGAATGGTGGTGTTGCAAATGTAGAGGGAGGGACATTTTCCCATGTCATCTTCAGCCTAAAACAGGGATCCATGCATATCACTCAAGTGAATGCAGATTATAGTGTTGTCTAGGGGTGGCATATCTCAAGATAGATTCTTCTCTTCTTCCTTTCCTAAGTATTGGTGCCCTCCACTCTGCAGTACAATGGAAGCTGTGCAGTGAATTTTTGGGTGCTTACAAAATTTATCTCCCTGAAGAAAACTTCCAGTTTCTCACTGAATTGCTCATAAGAACAGATCAAAAGCAGAGGAAGGGTGGAGGGCTAAGGACTAGCCAGTCACTGGGATGCCCTATCGAAAACTGAGGAAGGCAGCTGCGGGACTGGCTCTTAATAGTGGAGAAAGACCAGAAATAGTTGACATTAAGACTGTAAAGAAACAGTTACACCAGTGACACATATTATACGAGAACTGACTTACTAATTTTTCCACCCACATATTCCTTTACACAATTTTTGCTTCTTTTAATTAAGTATTTCACGAGAAAATAATGGGATCTTAGTCTCCTGTATTTTGGAAAAGGTAGTAGTAAATTGTGTGGTTTTGACCTTTTCAGCTTTTTGTAATTTGATTGGCTGTCTCTTCCTCTCCCTCCACTATTTACAGCTGCAGTGAACTGTGCAGAAGGGGTAGGATGGCTAGCCAGCTGAAATACGGAATATTTAAAAGGTTAAAATGCTGCAACATGCTGGTGCCTTCCACACAGTATATAGGCATTATAAATTTTGCTGCGAAGATCACATAAAGGATTGAGAAATTAAATGACTTCATGAATCATTTTTTGTGGGACAACAAATGTGACCAAAATGGGGAAAAATGGTATCACTCTGACCCCAGATCTGGAAAGCATATTTTTTTTGTGTTTATTATTTCTGCTGTAGTAATAGATGAAGACTCCTTCCAAAGCACAAGATCATTTTAGCAGACACTGGGTATCAATGGGTACCACAAAGAAAATCTGCCCCAGAAAGCTTGCAATCAAAGCATCTTGGATCCATTCAACAGGTGACTAAATAGAGGTGGTGACCTTCTTAGGAATAAATATTTCTTTTTTAGCATACCAGAGGGAGATCTTAAGGAAAACACAGTATACTCTGGAAGTAATTCCTTAGCAGATGGAGAGAGTAACATAGAGACACTATTAGCTACGTAATGAGTCTAGAGAGTATCTGATGGGCAATGCCAAATAATTTGGTACCCAAGCAATTTGCTGAAGAGATTGACAGAAAGGTAGCAGGGCAACAGGAAATCAACAGAATCTCAGATCAGGATGACAGCTGAGACACTAATAACTAAGAGAAATAAAATGTTCAAGTTTTGTTACTTCCTTTTGTCATCAGTGACAAGTCTGGTGAACAGCAAACAGTTCTATGCGAGCTTTTCTCAGTGGAAAAGACTGCTTAAGGTAAATGTGAAGAAAGGCTTCTCAGGAAATAAAAAAAAAAAAAAAAAAAAAAAAAAAAAAAAAAAAAAAAAAAAAAAAAAAAAAAAAAAAAAAAAAAAAAAAAAAAAAAAAAAAAAAAAAAAAAAAAAAAAAAAAAAAAAAAAAAAGAAAAAAGAAAAAAAAGAAGAAAAAAAAAAAGAAGAAGTAGCAAAGCAGAACATAAGAACCATAAAAATGTTTATTTTGTGTGTGAGACAAAATCCAAAATGTGATAAAAAAGAGGTGTGGGGTCAAATAAACTCCAGCAAGAAACTTGTTATGAAGCACTGTTAAGGCAGATCAGCAGTGGCTGCGCCTTTGTGCTGAGGCTGCAGGATTGAGGATGAGTCTCGGCACCCTGCCCTAATCCCACACATGTCCACACATGGCTGTGCACAGCAGGGAGAACACAGAAGCACCATAGGTGATCAAGTGGAAAACAGATACAGGCAAAAAGACGTGATGAACCAACTGGAGTTGCAGACACAATTCAGAATTGTGAAAATTTTTCTCTAGTTCCCTATGCTCTTGGAATTCGAAAGTTTTGTCTTATTCAAGTTGTAGTTCTGGATTAAAGTCGGAAGTGTAGGGAGAAAGTCTGTTACCACACTGAGATATTGGGAAAATGTCTTCAAAAGGAAATGGCAGTATTGCTTTTGATCCATCCTTGAAACACACGCATGATCTTGAGGGATTTCTTTTCAGTGGTCATTAAAACTGAATGTTTTCACTGATTTGGAAAGCTTCTTTCTGGAGGAGCTGCAGCTGCTGGGACAAACAAGCCTCCATTCTGCTGTGCTGATCCCTCTGGGACCCAGGAGTGATTGACAAGGGGCTCTGGTTTGGGCAGACTTCTGCCCCAAGGTACAGGAACTGGTGCCTTCATTTCAGCAAGAGCAGACTTTGCAGCACTGAGCCAGGCGGGATTTTCCTCCTTTCCATGAGCATCAAGAGGCAGAGAAAAGTGTTTCCAACCCGTCTGTGATGACAGAGACATGAAGCTAGGCCCAGCCTTTTTCTGCTGTCCCTAAGGTGGCTTCAATCCCATCCTCCTTGGGCTGTTCTCAGTAGCAACAGCAGGAAATCCATGCAGGAGACAATAGATCTCTGGAGTTAGCTGGGGCATCCATTGATTGAGGGAAAGGAGGTCCAGAACAAACAGCCTCACCTCCAAAATCACTGAGGAATGGAGATGGGTTGGATGCAGTGTGACTTCTCATGCCCAGGCATCTTTGGATGTCTCTGCATGCTATCTCCTGATGCCTCACCCCTGCCCCTGTGGAAGGGGGGAAATATATTGGTGTCATCCCCAAACATTACAGCTGACTCAGAGACCTCCCCAGCCCAGAGACCCAGCTGCTTGCCTTCTCCTCCCCCATCTGCACCACAGCTGCTCTGGGACAGCCTCCCTTCTCTTCAGGGAAGACAAAGCAGAGGCAGACTGTGACGCTTTGAAGGTGCTGGGCTCTGACACTCTGCTGCAGTGCCCTGGGGGTCAGCTGCTGGGGATGGTGGTGGCTTGGTTTGCCTCGAGGGCTGTTGTCCACTCCTGCTGAGGTGCTGCAGCTGTGGAGCCCTCACCTCTGCCCCTTCTTGCTTGAACAACCAGCCCACCCACAGAAAAGACACCAACATTAAAATATGCACGTGTACCCGGTTAGATGGAGGTGTAATTTATTGACGCCATTGATTAGGCCCCTTGGGTGCATTGTGCAGTGTCTACAAGTGCCCAGGCATGAGACAGGCAGTCAGAGTCGTGGGGAGAGAAAATTTCCCCTGGAGGTAGCGGTGGCCCTTCACCAGGCTGGAGACCTGGACAGAGACCATCCATGGGCAAAAGAGGCACGCTGCCCTCTGCACCTTCTGTCTGCCAGGCACAGCTATAGGTGGGTGAGGGCAGCCACCGAGCCTGGGCGGGCACAGCCCCATGCCCAGAGGGCACTGCCACCCCCCTGCCCACAGCACTGGGCTGCTTCATTTTCATCCGCTGATCAGATATATTTACTTCTCGGGTATTTCCCTAACCAGAATTGACTGCACTATAATTGCCTATTTCTTTGGTCCATTGGCTGTTAACCTTGAAGCACGTAGGGCGGAGGCAGGGAGGCCCTCCCTGTCAGGCCTGACCCCGGCCGCGCCGCGGGCTGCCATGACAACCGCGACAGATGTCACCCATGCCGCCCAAGCCCCCCGGATGGGGAAAATCGATCTTGCGATGGCGCCGCCGCACACAGCCACCGACCTGCCAAGTGTTCCCGGCTCAATCATTTGTTTCATCTAGCGAGGAGAGGAAAACATAAAAGAAATGAAATGAATTTGACCTCTGTCTTTCGAGTGACTCCAGTGCTGCGTTGAATCCTAGCGAGCGCCTCTTATGAATTTGAAAAAATTACATTAGGAATAACATTTTGAAGTGAAATGACTCTTGTAATGTCAACCCTCCAGAAACATGTTATTTCAAATGTCAGATACCTAGCAATCGTTTCCTATTTTCCGGATGTGTCCAGAGGTTATCTTCACCTCGGGTGCATTTCAGGTAAATTATTTTAAAGAAACTGCCTGTGAAGTATGGAAAAAAGTATTGCCTGTTTTTTCACACAGCTACAGTGAGACCTCCTTTGTGGCTGCAATAGAGCATCTGTGTGATAAGAAGATGATAAAAAATGCCCTGAACTGACAACATCTCTCCTTTATTAAAACCATGCCAAAGTGGAAGGACTTTCCCAGACCAGAGCGGGATTCCCTGACATGGCAGCAGGTACACCAGTGGTGGCAGAGGATCCCAGGGACAGAGGAAAGGACCTCCGTACCTCTCTGAGTTGCCTGGGGTTTCCTCATAGCATATTCAAATGATTTAATGACCAAACTGTGCTAACATTTCCCAATGTATCAGTGTCATCCTGGCAAAGTTACACATGAGGGTTTGGTTCATGCCTACTACTGGATGGGCCTGCTGGCAAATTTTAGAGGCAGCCCCTCTCAAATCTGTAGATGAAGAAATGTCTAAGATAACCTTGTCCTTAAATAAAAGGGGAAAAACAGCATGCCACTGAAGGTGATTATAGTGAAAGGGATGTCTTCAGATTTTGAATGTGATACGTCTGTCCCTCTGCTGTGGGATATTTTATTGCATTTCTGCCCTCAAGTGAAGCTGACGGGAGCCAGGCTTGCAATTTAAATCAATAAGAACCCTTTACCATGGCCATAAAATACTTGGTTAAACCTTTGAAGTGGCCACAGTTGAATGCGCAGTGAACACAGCACAAATGCTCCTTGAGATGTATTGTGTTAGACCACTGCTAAAGTGGCACTGCGAGGAAGCGATGCCTGAGCACATTCTCAGAGCAGGGCAGAGCAGTCCATCTTCTGTGGGGTGCCAGGGGGGTTGCTGTAAGTCACTGCTCATAACTGCTGTGCTGCCCAGCACCGCAGATGTACAGCGCTGGCACTCCCAGCTTAATGGGTTTCCTGGGGTGGGGGGGGATTCCGGCTTGAAAATTCCGTAATGTGCTATTCTGCCTCTTGGAAATGGCTGTGGAAACAGGAAGCAACCATGACAGGATCAGCAGTGTTTCCAGGGCCAGGTCCTCAATTATGTAAATTGCACCAAGGAGCAGGTCTGAATGACCCCAGCGGAGGTGTAGCCTTTGCACGATAAACAGTGACTGCATGAATATATGTCTATCTAGCTTTTGGAGTGTGCCTGTTTGTATGAATCTCTATATGCACCCAGGTACATGCCTATGTAAAAGCAGAAAGCTCTCTGTTAATATCATGAAGCATTTGATCACTTAAGTTTTAATATTTAATACTTACAGTAAGAATATCCAAAGTAAAGGTTGATACTTACATCCTTCCTGTAAAAAAGCAGTAGTGTAAAAGTTTAAATCTGTACCCTGACTTTGCAGCTGTTTATGAGAAGTTTTTGGGATTCTTAAAAAAAAAAATCTATACTTTTTTCCTTCCATTTGTAAAGTAGCTTTTCATTTAAAGGAACTGAGAACCAGGCACTACTTTATTATTGGATAAATTAAACTGCTAAAGCCTCTGGCCCAGTGGCAAGGGAGGAGAAGTGGATGAGATATGTTTTAAGGTCATAAAAGACTGGTTCTTCCAGAGACATAGGGAGTATATTCAGAATCAGCATTAAGTGTACATACTACTAAGAGCACTGTATGGTCTCTGGGTGCAGCTCCCTGGCTGTAGAGTGGGTCCTGCCCTGTGGGTCCACCCTCAGGCTGCTGAATCTTGCCTAGTTTAGGACAAGCAGTCCAGCTGCCTGCACTGTTTGTTCTGTTTCGTTCCCTTCAGTGAGAACTGGATCCAGTCCAGTGAAGTTCAGCTCTTCAACCAATAGACTAGGACAGAAAATATAGTCTTTCTTTCTGTCCTGTACATTCACAGTTTGGCCTTATGCTACTCCCAGTGTACCTTAGTATTACAGAGGTAGCAGCAGCATGCATAGAAATACCATATGCACAGCATATTGTAAGAATGCAGGCTAAAAAAAAGCTTCAGTGCATGTTGTCTACAGCAAATGTTAGTTGTAATAGATCCTATTTCTAGTAGTTATGAGTCTATTTAATGTTTATTTTTAAATATATATAAATTAGGCTTTCCATATTTCACATGTTTGATTAAGTTTGGAACTTGACTCTGAGACATTTTTTCTTTGTTATAACCCATTTGTAATGAACATATGTGTTTCTGCAACCCCAGGAGCATGTCAGCTTTGTCACAAGTGTATATTCACTGTCAAATATGATGACCTTCTCTGTCAGTTTGTGTGAGTAGAAGTACTTGTCCAACAACCCACATTGTAAAACAGATTATTCATATAGATGCCATATGTTTCTTCTGCACTGAGAATCATAGTATGTGTGTTTTTCCACAGTATTTTGATCTAAAAATAGCTGAAAGAGATGGTTGCTGTTATGTTCCACTGAGAAATTTTGCTCAGATCTGAATAGTTTGCTCCAGTGAACTTCCATTGCCTTCTCTTGCCTTTACTCATACTCTGTCCTTCCACTTCTTTTAGCTAACCCTGTGTCCTGACAAGAAGCACCATGCATCATACTTTGCTGTCTCTTGCCCTGGGTGAATTCAGCAGAAACATGCCCCTGGGTCAACTGGGAGAAGTAAAACCCGCAAATCACCTGGATAGACTCAAAAACATGTCTTCTATTCCAGAAAACATTGCCAAGAGCATATCCCAGCTCGCAGTCCAAAACTCTGCAGTCTACAAGGATAAACAATACAATGCGGAAATAATCAGATGAAGGAGGATAAAATGTGATTTGTTTCACTGTATTACATCTGACAGTATGTATTTGTCCTACCTCACATCTTGTTTACTAGTGAGGCAGAATTAGTTTGGATATGTGATTGTAGATTTAAAAAAAAACTAAAACAAAAACTTCCTATTTTAACCCATTGCTGGAGAATCCACACACTTGGGCACAGACACCTGAGCTATTTTCAAAAAAAATATACAGCCAGACTCACAGTGAGTTTATCTGTTTATATTTCTCTCTCATCTTATTCCTATTTTTCCTTGAACTAGACTTGTAATGAAAGGCATTTTTCTCTCATGGGGCATCTGACAAGAAGACATACAGAGCTTTCCGACATGGTCACTGAACGCCTCACTTCAGTCTCTGGCTCACAAAGACATGACTGTCCAGAGAGAGAGACTAAATAAAGGTCTAGATTTTACCATCTTTAATTTTATATAGTGGGCCTTTAAAATTGAGGAAGGAGATTGCCATGACTATGCTATTTCTTCCCAGGAATTTTACTGTGAGTACATCAAACCATAATCAGACATGATAAAGCAGAAGGACCCCCAGTCCCTGCTGTTTTTGATGGGTAAGCTGCCTAAATACCACTTCCAGCTTTAGGTGCAGTTTTCTGTCTTCATGCATAGAAGGAAAAAGAAAGGATGAAAATAGATTTTCAAAACAGGGAAATTCTGACTCTAATTTCAACTCAATAATACAGGTGGCTGGGAATCCTAGCAGGGAAATCCGGGAGACAAATCCTATCTCAGAAGAGACCATTTCCCTTTTTTTTTATGTATTTTTATGTAATTCCACATTTTTTGGATTGTCCCTCATAGATTTTTCTGCCAAACCTCGCTGGTTCTTAGGCAGAACAACTGGCAGAAGGAAATTCCTGAGGAGCAGTGCTTATGGATTGTCCTAGAGCATTTCACAGAAAGGTCTCCTGGTAGCCACAACTTGTTATGGCCAGCACAGCAACCTATAATCAGTCCCCCGGAATTAGACTGCATATGTCTTACTTGTTTGAATAGCATGTAAATGTCCTTTCCCTGCTGACACAAGCACAGGGTGAGGTTCTTTTTTGAAGATTCAACTTTGAAGCCACTGCTTTAGCTCTGGATCCATGGTCTGAGCGAAGAGCATTGCACGTGCAGAGGGGCAATGGTCAGGACCATCTGCATCGAGTATAACCCTCTTGACAAATATGATGTAATCATATTTTCCTCTAAATTTGATAGATACATCTCTAGAAACTGGTGGTTTTTCCTAGTTCTGGGCCTTGTGGGTATGATCCTCTGACTACAGGTACACTCATCAGCACAATCTTTGCCGCTCTAAATTAATCTCTACTTTCACAATTCCTTGGCTGCTTAGACAATTTTCCCCAGGCCCCACATGCAGGGAGGCTCTTGCACCATCCCAGGAACAGTGGATCGGGAAGAAAGGATGTTCTTAATTTCAAACACTTCGCTGTTAGCAAATCACTCTAGAAAGTACACAAATCTTGAGCACAACTCTCCTACAGTCTAATACTGAGGCAATCATAAGCCCAAGAGTCAGCATGTTTTCTTCCAGCCTGCCTGCATCTGAGCTCTGCTTTAATTGCTCCATGTGCTTCTTCTTCCAGACTTTACCATCAACCTCCTCCTTAACTGTGGTTGAGAGTGTTATACAAAGACAAAATCCACTAAAATACATTTGTTCCCATAGGAAAGAGCTTTTTATGTCTGACATCTTCTTTGCTTCTGCAGTAAAATCTATGTTATAATCTACAAAAGAGTTTGCAGTCCGACACAGAGTGACATTCTTCAGTGAAAGTCACAGCACTATATAAAGGCATCGACACAAAACACATTTCATAGAACAAAATGGAGTTCACAGTTTGACATAGACATATCCTCAATCTGTCATGCAATTTTCTGCCTTAACTTGATGGTCAAAGTAGCTGGCCAGGTATGAGTAGGGAGGCAATCTATGTCTCTTCAGTAGCTACAGTAATTTCCTTGTCCCTCCCGAAACTTGCCCCTGTTCCCAGATGATGGCAACACTGGTCTCTTGTACGACCTTCTGATCGATGGAGTGACAAGCTATTTCTTTCTCAAGTGAGTCCTAATCTCCTATTATGCCACAAGTACACAGGCTACTGTGATAAAAGCTTACAGTCTATGATGCCTGGTCAAAACAATTATTTTGGTAGTTGTTCCCTACGGATTTGGGCTGTGACATGTGAGGTGACTAAACTAATCCCAGGAGCAAAGGGATTCCTACAGTGAAATATGATTTAGAGGGCATTGGCTGGGGTTTGGAATTCAGTACCTGACTGTTAAGACTAGTCAGCTCTGGAGTTATCTGCCTTTTGTTGTACTCTTGTACTCAACTTCTGAGCTGCACAGTTTTCTTAGTCTTGGTAGCATTTCAGGGTAGGTGTCACTCATCAATTTGTTAGACATGTCCAGCACTTCTCAGGATCTGCTTCTCATAAATCAAAGTTATCTGATCTGTTGTCTTGACACAAAAGGATAGTCTACAAGGTGCAAAAGTTTAACTTTCAATCTACTTGTTGCAGCCTGTTGAGACAGGCTTTTCCTAGGCTATATTCATTCTGTCTGGGAACAGTTCAAATGACGGGATTTCCACCACAACTCTTCTGGGTCAACTTTGTAACTGAAGAAATCCTTCTGTCAAACTGCCTGTCAAATAGAAGATCCCCTCTGCAGCTGCACAATCATTTTCATCCATTAAAGTATTGCTATTCGAGTTTTGCGGAAAGAGCATGGAGGACAACTGGGTAGCTAGTTTGCTCTAGGCTACACAAAAAGCTTGTGACAGACCAGAAAGATGCACATCTCACATAACTACTGGGTCAGCCATCATTTACACTGTTTTGTCTAATTATGTTGTGTTGTACCTACTGAAGGCTTCCTCTCCAGCCCTGAAGCTGATTCCCTTCTTTGGCAAAAAGTGAGGGACATACAAGTTTCATATGGTGCAGACCCTAATTCCTCATCTATTAAACTCTGCTCAGCACCATAGAGCATTCCAGCTCTGAGTTAATTTATAGCAGCTAGATATCTAGCAAGTAAAAAGGACTGTAATACGTAACAGAGTGCTGTTGTGTTATGCCTTACTGCTGTCTACCTCCTTCTTCTGAACTCATCTTGGTATGTCCCTTCTCATTAACCATGGAACTACAGGCAAAGCTGTGCAGATAGGTATTGTACTGTCTTAACTGCCTGTATGACACTGTCCCTGCACAGGGGGATTTCTCCATATGGATAAGTGACCTTATCCATAAACTTAAGGGTCACTTCATGATAATTACACAGAATAACATGTGTGAGAAATGGGACTCTGAATTCTGGATTTCTTGTTGGCAGTGATAAATGTCGATGCAGATCTGGTCATATCGTGGAACCAAGTTAAGCTAGTGACTCTACTTCTTCCAGGAGATCCAGCAGATCCCTGACCAGAAAAGAGCACTGTCATAAAGCCTAGAGTTGTTTGGATTCAACTTCTGTTCAGGTACAGCAAGCCGTGCCTAGAAAAATGAACTTGCTTGATCTGTTAAAAATCCTATGGCCTCTTCAGACATATTTCCTTGACTACTTTATTTCCACAGTGGATATTTGCCCTTACTAAAGTTGTCAGGGTTTGTTACTGCGCAAATCCCTACAGCTTGCTCTAGGATCCTCTTGCCTCTTCAGAATCTGAATTGCCTTTTTCAAGTGGTAATCTGTCAGGGGTGGACCAGAAGAGGCCTACAGAGAGTGGAGAGAGATGCAAAAAAGCTGCAAGGAAGGCTCGGAAGAAAGGATCTATGTAGAAGACTTCTAGCAACTGTAGCTGTGCAGAACTGCTTGGGACCCAGCTACAAGGCCACAGCCTTGCAGCCTCAGCAGATTCCCCTGTCTGTGCACCCAGGACACTCCTTCCATTATTCCCTAGCTCTCCCTGCCCCTTGAGTGACCAGACATGTTCCCTGCAGCCTATCTCCCCAAGTCCCCTTATCACTGAACCTCAGGATTTGATGTTTCCTAGCAGAAATCCTCCTCTATTCCCGAAACTTCTGTATTCCCCTGTATATAAGCTGTCTTCTTGTTTTAATAAATGCCATTTTGTGGGTCACATCTCGTGTGTGTCCTGTTCCCCATACAAAATATGCCACTGGGTCTTGTCGTGGGACTGACCCCACCCGCGATAGTAATCAGAACTATGTCTATGTCAATGGATCCAGAAGCATATCAAAGTTCATGAGTCTGGATATGCGTTTCACTTATGTGAGAACAGGTTGAATATTGGCTTCTTTTCTGCTTTCACACTGGATTTTGTGTAAAGAAAAATCCAGTATGTGGGCCACCGAATGATATGTGCATCCTTTGGCCTATCAGCTCAATGTAGGAATTGCCCAAGTAACTGGATTTCAAAGGGACCCGTTCATACGACATCTCTATGATACCTTTAAGAATATAGTTTATAGATCTACCACCCTGCAAACTGTTATATTCTAGTCTGTATCTGATCTCTTCCTTTCTCTGACGTAATAGGCCATCTCACATTACAGTAACTTCCTCCCATTTACCTTCAAGTCAGATAATAAAGGGCCTTTATTCACTTACAATGGATCTAAAATAGTAAAATCTTACTGTCTTCCATAGGCTGCTTTGAGTTCATCGGTTCAAGATCAATCCCAATTTATTTCATTATTTTTTCCTTACACATCAATCCCTCTTGACCTTTAGTTATTTTTGTTAGTTCTTTATGGGCATGCTCAGTGCATAGACAGATGCCCAAGATTTTAAAGACTTGATTGTAAGGGTTCTTTAGATGTATATCCCAGTTCTGATGGAAACAACTGGGATTGTTTAGGACTGCTAAACAATCAGTGCAAAAAAACCATGAAGATGAAATATAACTTTTTAGCATTATTTTTTCCCAGTTCGAGCATGTATGAACATTATTTGTAGTGAAGTCTCAGAAGCACTGTCAGTGGTCCATAGTGTGATTGTTCTGCAACCAAAATAGCTTTGATTTTTTTATCTTCACACTTTTTTTTTTTTTTTTTTTTAATGATAGAGGAGTCCGCTGAAGACTAGTTCTTCATGAAAATGATGTATTTTGTACTCTGCTTTTATTTTAATGGTCGAACTCAATGAACTTAAGGGTCTTTTTAAAACTAAATTATTCTATGATTTTATGATTTTATGATTTCTCGGGGAAGTGACTGAGGCTCGTACAGTTATCCTGTTTATGCCCACTGACCTTTGTGGCACTTAGTTAAGTACATTTTTCTCTTCAAAATGTTCACTTCTTGTCCTGTTATCCAGAGACTGTCTTTGAAATTAAACAGCCAGCATCTTCTGATAATAGTTTCAGTTAGCAAGGAAATATTTGACTGCAAGATGTACATTTAAAACATAATAATTTCTTGCCTGCATGTTATACGATGAAAACCAAATCCAAACCTAGGAGGCTGTTAGGTGTGGTCTTTACAACTCCTTAAAAAAGCAGTAGTTCAGACAGACATGTTCATAAAAAATAGAGACTGAAATTATTTTATCTAAGCCATTCCTAACAGTTGTCCTGCAGAGTTATTGATCCTTGGCTGCTCATCTAATGAGCAAACTACACAGCGGTCCAAAAGAGCATTTCAGTTTTATGTGTAAGTGCTGTAAATGCTATTTTCAAAGTTAATATATTATTTTTGGCAGCTTTATAGCAGCTTATTTAAAGTGTTATTAATGTTTAGAAATGTGATTTGGGGTTTATTTTATGGGTGTTTGACTCAGTTTTAAACACTCTATCTCCTATCCTCCCCTCTGTGTTCAGGCTGCATATATATAATTTTTGAAGTTGCTTGCCTCATTTTGGGTTTGTCCCTGATTGTTTCATTAATCTTGGTTGCTCCTTAAGTCACTTCTACTACCATAGCGGAACATTCTGAGTCCTAAATTGCAAGTCTTTGTGAATTACATTAACTGGATCAATTTCCAGACTACGGGAACTGCAAAAAGCATGTGACTAAGCCTGAAGGGTAAAGACCAGCCCTGCTCATGGGTTTAGGTTTGTGCTTGGTCAGTGCCCCCAGACAGGGTGGGATACACTCTGTACCAAACCCAGAGCACCCGAGGGAGGCATTATAATCCTGCGGCTCCCCTCCAAGCCACAGGCTCTACCCTGTTTCCACCTTTCTCTGGAGGAAGTAATTTTGTTTCTGTCCTGGATTTCGGGAGAAGGACAACCTCGCCTTTGTTCTGTGGGTGGCCAGGAGCAAGCTCCAGGCTTCCCAACCCACCTCCTCCTCCTCGGGAGAGAAATAAACATGCATAGGGCAGCACACACACTAGTTTATAGTAGGGGCAGCTGGCAGAAAAACTGTGCTGGGAGGTCTCACACCCTTCAGCTCTTTTGGATAACTGTGTCATCCTCACCCCCCTCTCTGCCTCTGATGGAGTGAGACTGCCAAGTCAAGTCCTGCTTAGCAAGCTGGACTGGTATCAGTTGCAGGGTGACAGTGTTGGGGCAGGTGTCAGAGACAGAACCTTAGGACCTGGCCCAGTGCTAAGACCATGACTAGCTCTGTAGGCACTCTGATGTGATAAGCATATGCAAGGCCAAATTCCTCAGATCCAAGAAAAAGGGAGCATGTGGCTTTACTTTACGCGTCAGCACCTTGTTGAATCAACTATGGATTCTTCTGGGTGGGCAGTTAAACTGGCAAGGGTACTGTCACCCCTCTGAGTGCCTGCAGTGTCATCGTACGGCTCCTGAAAGAAAAGCCTTAGCAGCAAACGACATCAGGTTCTGTAATTTCAGTGTGCTTAACACAGGGAGCCCTCTGACATATTCCTCAGGGTGAACTGATGCCTTTCCCCTGCAGCACATTCAGGGCACCTTCCAGCAGAGCAAGTAACTATGTGCTTAGTTCTTAATGCATGGAAGATCCCAGTGAGCTTCAGGCATGTGCTGAAATATGAATGAGTGTTTGAAGTGCTGAGCATCTTGGGGCTATCAAGCCCCAAATGGATCAATCCCAACACATTATTCAAATTGTGGGCTTCCAACTTGATGTGTTTAAAAAAAAAAAAAAAAGGGAGGGAAAAAAAAAAAAGAATCATTATCTCCATTGCAAAGACAGAAGAATTAAGGTACACAGCGAGGTTGAAGAACTTAGTCAATGTCAAGGCATGTGTCCTCAGGGGAAATCCAGATATATAACCTGTTTCTTTCTGATACCCACTCCTATTCTCAACCATTTCAATAGCCCTTCACTGTTTCTATCCTGTTCTTGTTACAGCTGGTGACTATCACCAAAATGGAAATCTGAATGTACATTTAAATGGTTCTGCTGTTTGCACTTTTTTGCCTTACATGCTTTTGTTTTGTCTGTTGTTTCTGCTATTCATCCCCCATTTTAGAGGACAAGCCAGTCAGTGGGTTAAGTGACAGAATGTTTTTCATCTTCTTTAAGTACGTCTCTATTAAAATGTAAACTGCTTTTTAACCCCTTTTGGGAAAAAAAAAAAGAAAAAAAAGCTTACTCCTGCAGATGCAGTACAGTCATGGTAGTTTTCCCCAATTGAAACTCCTGACTTTGTTTCTTAGCATCATATACAGCATAATTTATAAAAGTGTGAGCAACTGCAGAATTGTTCTTCTAATAGATTCTGAAGATTCCAATTTCCATTCTGCCACACAAGACTGAAAATCCACTTGTGCTCAGTTATCTGTATCTTTGCCTCATCCTCAGACTGCATCAAAAATCAGGTTCAGGTGCAGGTTAAGAGCATGCATTTACTTCAGGAATATGGGACTTATTAAATATCTCTACCCAATTAACATCACCATATCAATAAGAATTATCATTATGTCCTGTCAATCAGGTGCTGAATTTTGCTTCAGGGAAACAAAACAATTTAAATTATAGCAAGTGCCCCCCCCCTTTTTTTTACATGCTTCTCTTAAAATTGGATAATTATGTGGCTTTTCATTAGATTCCTCTAAGCATAATAGATCACGATATTCACCCCTTGACCTTGGTGATGAATGTTTCTGGTGAAAACATGTGACAAGCCGTGTTCTAATGAGAATAAAATACTGAATAACTGTGAATCTCACATAAGGAAAGAACAAAAGCAAGAAGCACAACTACTTTTAAGGCTGTGGTGCAAAATATGTTCATACAGCAATTCTGATGGATTGGAAAAGCAAACCTTTTTTATTTAAGATGGTACCAACAAACTTTGGTACCAGAGGCAGAAACAAAGGCAAGAAAAGACAAAGGAATCTTTGTATTCTGTGTAAACTCTGGAGGAACATGAGAAGTGGCCTCTATCTGTGCTGCCTAGGCAAGTTGCTACACAAAGCTCTGCCATTAAGTTTTCCTAAACATCTCAAAATTTTATGCATGTATTTATGCTGTAAAAGAACTATAAATTCAATTTGTTTCCAATAATTTAGAGTGGGGCTAAGAAGGTCAAATTCTCCCTCATGCAAACAACCACACACAGTAGTCAGTAAAGTTACAACATTGGTGATTACTATTCAGTGTGTTTATAAGGAATTATTTTGGTGGAATAACAAAGATATTACAGAATCAGAGAATAAGCCAAGTTGGAAGGATCATCAAGTCCAACTCCTGGCTCTGCACAGAAACATTCCCAAGAGTCACACCATGTGTCTAAGACTATTGTCCAAACGCTTCTTGAACTCTGTCAGTCTTGGTCTGTGACCGCTTCTCTGGCGAGCCTGTTCCAGTGCCCAGCCACCCTCTGAGTTAAGAACCTTTCTTTAATATCTAACCTAAGTCTCTCCTCAGTGCCAAAACACTGAAGGAAAAAAAAGGAGTGTTGCTTGACTTAGAAATTTTTATCAACTACTTGGTTTTGTGTGTGTGTGTGTTGCATCTTGGAACCCTCGTACCAGTTTTCAAAAACAACTTTGGACCAGAGTTACTTACACCCACTTCTGCTGTGATCATTTAGACCCTGATCTTGTTGGAGCAATGACTGCAGCAGGAATGTTTGATTTAGAAGATAGTTATCTTCTGGTTTTGTTCTATCTCAGTTTTGCATGTGTTGGGTATTTTCATTTTGTTTGATGTCTGGGAAATGTTTATAATCTGAGTTATCATCTCTGCTAATCAAACTTTCAGTCAACTTCTGAAGAAAACCTTTTGCCTCTTATTTCTGGCTGGAGTTTATCTCTGATTCAAGGTCAGCTGTTCTTTAGCATATAATAGAAATGGCTTTTTGTCTGAAATTCTGCCCTGAAAAGACAGTGACTGTGTTGCTATAGACTTTTGGGACAAAGATTTCAGCTACACCTTGTGTCAGGATCTCCTTTGAGTTATTCCATTATTACAGTTATTGGCACAACATTATTCTGAACTGAGGACTTCATGAGAGACAGATTTGATCTGTAGTCTTTATTAACCTTACAAAATATTTTTGTCTAAATTAGTGCTACTCTTATTTAATAAAATAATATAAAATATTAATAAGGAACAACAGCTATAATTTCCGCAGCAGTTACACAGTAAAACTCTCTATGTAACTTCATCTGAGGCCAGACCCTCTGCTTGCACTCATGAGGAATTTGAGGGTTCAACTAAATTAGATGAAAATTTGGGAGATTTGCACGGTAATTTGAAAACAAAATGAAAAGCCAGCATAAGTACAAAGTCCTATTTCTCCTTCCCTGTGTCTGTAAGCACCGTGGACAATAATGCACTTTAAGGGAATTTACAGGATGAAGAAGGCCCAATGGGCATGCTGTGCTGGTAAGCAGATGCATTTTCCATGCTTCCTACAGGATGACCTGTAGAGGAATCCCACAGAGGGAATGATGTGCCGTGGGGCCCCTTTCCAGCAAGAGCCCTTGCCTAGAGGGTTAAACCTCCCCACCAGCTGGTCCACATGGCACACAGGGCTGCTCCGGGAAGTGCTGGCGGGGGCTCTGCTGGGAAGGGTTCTGTCCTCATGCTCCCTCCTTGTTCCAAGACACTCTCAGCCTGCTGCCCCTCCTGCGTGGGCTCCCTGTGCACGTGGGTCAAACAGGGGGCTGCAGGGCAAGGCTGACTTCTCCTGTGCTGCAGTGTGCTCCTGTCTGGCCCTCTGCATTGCACAGCGGTCTGAATCGCTCGAGTATTTGGTCATTCAAGACCCGGGCACGTCTTGTCAGCTGTGAAAATATCCAGGGAGGGAAAGAGAGCATGCTTATAGCAAGGTCTAATGAAGAGAGCAAGTTTTGATTTTCACGCAGGTGAATCATTAAAGGCAAAATAATCTTATTGATTGTTTGTTACAGTTGTCTGAATTGAGGGCTGTCTCCTCGCAGATTGAAATTTACTGTGATTGATGAGATCTCATAAACACAGATCAAAAGGAGAATAAAAATGAAGGACTGTAAAAGCAAATGACCCCAAATAAAAATGTTAGTGTCAGAAAAAAGTAAATAAAAATGTACTATATGCACTAACCAACATTGTCTGCTTATCCAGTGCCTATTATTTAAATTTACTGCAACAAGTATTTTGATCTTACATTCTAGTGAATCTCTCTTTAAAAAAAAAAAAAAAAAAAAAAAGAAAAGAAAAAAGAAAAAAAATAAGAAAAAAGAAGGAAGGAAGGAAGGAATGGAGGGAGGGAAGGAGGGAGAGAGAGAGGGAGCCCCCAAAACTTTAGTATCCTGAAACTTTTCCAGAATTCTGTAAAAGTGAACCTGCAGAACATTGTTGTGGCTCACATTATCTATATGAAGATGCTCCTATATACAGGATCCAAGTAATGTTAAGTTCAGATGTATGTGTTTTTATCTGGGTTTCCACACTTTCTGTATAGGTTTTGGGTCTTACCCAAACTGGTTTGAACCTGTTGGTCAAAATTGGCAAATGTACATCAGAAGTATGGTAACTCCTACAGCTTTTGCACAGAGATGGAATAGACATGAGGTGGGATGCAATGTTATGACTGAGCAATGCAACTTTTTTCCTGCAGCAGAAAGGATCAATCCTGGTCCTGCCAACACTGCTTGCAGTCATGCCATGCTCTGCCACCCCTACCTCCGAGCTGGCTTTGGTGCCCATCCAACCCTTCAGGAAGAAAGCTCCTCTAAAGCCACAAGATGCTAACGACAAGAAAGCTGACTGGTTTTGTCCAAGAACAAAGCCAAAACCATAACCAAACAAACCAGAACCAAAACAAAACAAAAACCAACAAAACCCCCCAAACAAAAACAAACAACAAAAAACCAAAAATAAACTATTCAGTCCAGAAGGGACAGAGAAAGGGAAAGGGAAAGGGAAAAAGGGAAAAGGGAAAGGGAAAAAGGGAAAAGGGAACAAGGGAAAGGGAACAGGGGAAGGGGAAGAGGAAGGGGAAGGGAAAGGAAAGGAAAAAGAAAAGGGAAAGGGAAAGAGAAAGGGAACAAAGACAGATTGTAATGTTTAGCAGTGAGAAACACTTGGTCTGGAGTTTACATCTTCTTAGACATCAATACGAGACACAAATCTTTAAGAACACGGGTTTCATTAGTTCTGGTGTGCATGAAAGGTACATACTTTTTATGAAGCAAACCAAAGCTTATAATATATCCTTATGTGCAAAACCAGGTTGGCCTCAATAAAGGACCAAGAAAAAGAATTCATCACTGCAGTCATTTTTCTTCTGCACAGCTGTGGTTATCTATCTATCTATCTATCTATCTATCTATCTATCTATCTATCTATCTATCTTATCCTATCTTGTCCTATTCTATCCTAGTGTAAATGCATTTTCTACAGGTGCTGGCCCAAAATTGTCCTTGCTTACTTAAGGGACTAAAGACTTGCATAATCTATGACATGGTGTGACTCTTGAGGGTGGTCCTGTGCAGGGCCAGGAGTTGGACTCAATGATCCTTGTGGGTCTCTTCTAACTCAGTATATTCTGTGATTCTGTGGCATTAGGTCCAGGGAAAATAGTTTTCTTCCTTCTAATGTTTTAGCTACCAGCAACAAAAGCAAGGGTTAGGAAAGTGTCTGGCTAGAGGGAGGGGCTCAGTAGCAGGGGCCTGGAGAAAAGGACTTCCATTAGGAACCATGATAATTGCATTGCCTCTTGCTCTGCTAAAAAACCCAGTGTTCCACTGAAGGAAACCAGAGTCTGTACACAAAATAATGAAGGCATGAACACACCATGCAGAGAGGTCTTCATCCTGTCTCTGGGTGGATTTCTAATGCTCTTTCTCAGCTAGGTTGTGACTTAACCTTCCTCTCTGCAAGTGCTGTGAGCTGTTGATTGACTCTGCAGGGAGGGCTGAGATTGCTTCCTGTTGTTCCTTCTCCAAAACACAAAGTAAGTGAAAGGAAGCTTCTTGGAGAAATAGATGTACCTTTTTGGAGAAAAGAGGGATGCACACAAAGATTGTAATCAGTCACGCATAATTGCATGACTTTTTATAGCTTCATGGATACCTGAGGTTTAACAAACATGCCATCAGGAATGTGGTTGGAGTCTAGGGGAATTAACTAGGCAGCTGATGAACCTGGCAGACTCTCTTTCATTTGTGTTAGTATTTTGAAACCAACTGATCTAAAGAAAAGTCTACCCTCTCATTATAAGATTGGCATCTTGAAGGATTTGAAATTGACTGATGCCTGTGTCTTTTCAAGCCCAGAATAAATAATGAATAATTATGCCAATAAATCATATAAATAATACAATAGCTGCCATTCTAGCTCATTTTATATCCTTGGAGTCCATCACAGAACCATTTTTTTTCCCATACACTAAGCCTTCTCTTATTCTCCGGTGCGTTCTTTCTCATTGGCGATGGTTTTTTTTTGGACTGAGCTATAAAGCTTAGCTATTTTGGTGAGAGCCATGGAAAAAAAATCATCCAAGCAGTTCACAAACCTGCGCCAGTAAATCTCCTGGTATAGACATAATTTTATTGGCAACAAAATAATTTTGCTCCAGTAACTTCTGTTATTCTGGGAGGTGGGTGGTAGAGTTTCATGTAAGTTGCAGCAATAGCAAGAATTCTGCCAGTTTTACTAGTAGGACCGTCTGCCAGAAGTATTTCAAGATGGTTTTAATAGCAAACCATTTCCAAGAGGAAAAGTCCTATTCTCCTTCACCTCAGACTTTCCTTTACTTTTTCCTTATTTTTGCTAGAAGAATTACCCACTGCTAACAGTAAGCATAGTTGACCCAGTGCTAACAAGATTTCATGGAATACACAGATAAGGACATTGTCTCACAGACAAGAAACCAGAAGTAGGTAGCTGGGTTGTAAACATAAAGAAACCTCGATATAGCTCAGGGAAGATTTTTAGTATGTGATGGATAAATAACTGTGAGCTCTAGGTTTGTTTATTTGTGTCATTTATCTATCTACTGAGAAAGAGTCTGTGGGGTTTGCAATAGCTTGGTAAAGGAATTTTTCATTGATTCCTGTATGAATTTGAATTAAGAGTGGTGGTGTTTTGTGCAGAGGGAAAATGAGAATATAGTCTTTTCTTATAAGAATTAATTGGAAACTCTGCAAGTAGAAGTTGATGATAGTTTAGAAGGGTTCATCTAGTTATGGATTAGTCCCAGGGACAATGAAGAACTTATTCTCCAAAGTTTTCCTTGCTGCAGTGGTACACATATACCCCCTTTAAATGACACTATTAGCTACCTCAGGCTAGTCCTCATAATCACCAGTTATGTCTCATAGCATTAAAACATGCACAGCATTGCCCTCCAGCATCTGCAACACGTGCTTTTGTCAAACCCCTCTGATTTGCACTGGGGCTTAAGCCATTCCTGAGCCCTGCAGTCACGCATGGAGCACAGCCAGGCTGTCTGAGCCTGTCTATCCCATCAAAACACACAACCATCCCACTGGTCTGGGTATCCTGTGGCTGCTCTGTATCCAGCAGTGCATCTTCTTTAATCCTGCCTCTCAGAGTCAGTTTTTCCTAATCATTCTTCTAAGTAAAGTTAGCAGCTATGCCCACTTCAGAAACAGTTTGCTTAGACTAAGAAGCTGTCACAGTGCTGAGAAAGCTGCAGCTTTAACCAGATTTCATCTTTGTGTGTCACTGCTCATGTCAAAGTATAAATGTACTCAGACATAAGAGTTGTCCTACTTTCATCAAGGGAGCCAGCCTGCCTTTGCCTAGTTCCGCTTGGTTAAGCTTGTTATTTAAATTGTTAAAATTGAGACATCGGCAGTAAATTTCAGAGGAGATATAACAATTATTAGATACAAGCAGGGCTCTTGTACTTGTGAACATATCATGCTCTCCATCCGCACAGAATTAACCACAAATAATTTACAGCAGTTTCTTTAAGAATGTGTCCCGTAATACTTGGATGGCATTAAATCACAGTCATTCCCAACTGGATCATATTTCCAACTTTAAGATAGATTTGATGCTCGTCAGCACTGTGGCTCAGCACTCCAGGGGACTACCTTTTAAACCTGCCAGCTCTTGAAGAACGGATCTTTGATTCCCAGTGCTGCCTCCTGGCTGAGACCTACAAGGGTCAGTGTTTCAGGTATGCCAGGCCAGACAGCGCAGTCGCCCCTTGGAGAGTGAGGAGGGGTGGGAGGATGTTTGGGTGACCTTGTGCCATTCAATTTTCACAGCAAAATGACTAGCAGTGAGAGAGGGTAGGGCTCACATCTTGTTCTGGGAGCTGCAAGCAAGAGGGGCCACTGCTGGAAAGACAAAAACAAGTGTTAAGTGGAAGCTGAGAAAGGAATATCAAAAAGCGGCAACATGCATATGCATACAAGAAAAATGGGAGACTTTTTGATCTCCTTAGGGATTGTACAGGGAGTGAAATGGATTTTTGTTTTCCATAGGGATGGACTTCTACATGAGCTTCTCATCCCCCCCAGAGGAAATCAATATAAACCGCTAAAAAGTTAAAAGGCAGTGGGAATATTGGACAAAAGCTGCCTAATGCAAGAAGGGGAAAGAGAAACGGCCAGCAGAAGATATCTGTGGTGCTATTTGTTCCCCTGGGGAAGCATCCCTTTGGTGATGGCACATCTGCTGAGTGCCCACAGGCACAGAATGCAAAGAGATATCTGCAGATGCTGCAGACAGACACCTGTACCACATAGACAGGCAGGGACTTCTGAAGCCCTCCCACACTTTAGCTCTTCCACCATAGAGTGCAACTCTGCTGTGCATTTCTGTGGGAAGCAAAGAGTAGTAGAGGGTTCCCCTTCAGCCCTGCATGGGACATCCAAGCAGTCAGAGTCCTTGAGAAGCACAGTAAGTCACTAGATTTCCCCCTTTCCATAGAGAGGACTGGAAAGTGGATCGACACTCTGTGTTGTCCTCCCTCCTGCACTGCCAGTTCCCTGCTGCACAGAAGAAGGGGAAGGCTAAGCAGTGATTTGTGCCAGGAGAACACCAGGGTCACACTATATCTTTGTTGAAACACCCGTTAAAACAAGGATCAATGCGTGGCTCCTGGAGTTACAGCCTGGCTCCTGCCCTTTGCTCACAGCAGTGTGAAGGCTTCAGTCTAAGCTTCTAGAAATAAGGGACAGTAATAATATTGCCATTGAATCCCAAGAGTCCTCTGTTGTAAGATTTAACAGACTCAAGTCTGTAAACACTGGAAAGTGACTGGATGGCCCTCGAGAGGGAGAAATGGAGAAGCTGGTCAGTAAGCCCTGTGTTGTTGGTTTTATAGAGATAGATAAAAATATTCTTACCTTGGAATTTTTTCCTTATTCAAATCCAGGCAAAATTTTTGGTATGAAGGGCATGTAGTTCTGAAAAAAATAGAGGAGAGAAGAAAGGGGCTTGGACTCAGTAGCTGGCTCTGTACTCAGGTAGTGCTTGGCAGTACATAATCCCATCTCATTTTCACAGGAGCAACCTTGCACAGAGTCATGCATATTAGGTGACTAACCATGTCTTTATGGGGCAGGAGGGTGTTCCTGCTTGAAGTCAAAAACCAGAGGACTCGTATTTCTGCTCAAGCATAACTTCTGCAATCCATCCAATACTCTGGAGACAAACCTCTGTGTGCTTTGTCCATCGCATCCAGTGTGTGTTGGACACCTAGCCATTATTGTGCGTGTACAGATCAGCTGGCCAGCAGATGCACAACAGGTTGACCCATCCTTGACACATCAGACATGCCAGTCATCCTAGTGCCAGCCTGTGCTTGTACATCTCTGTCTTGTCCAATACACCCAGCTGTCCTGAGCTACACTGAAAGAGCCATGGCAGAACTGCATTTCTGAGCATGTCTTGGTATACTAGGAAATGTGATTGCATGAGAATTGCATGTTACAGGTTAGGGATGTTTGCAGTAAGGGCAAGGGATATTGACAGAGATGCTGGAGTCCTTGCCAGTGGTGGAAGCAAGAAGCGCAATGAAGGAGGAGATCAAATCAGAGGCATATTAGGAACTTGGATCTAGAAGGCAAAAACTAGAAGAAAACCAAGAGTAAATAATTTGAAAGACTATTTTCATCTGCTCCCACATTGAATAAAGGGACTATTCTTCTCATTCATGGGAGGACAGATTTTGTTTTAGTAGGAAATTTTCTGTCTCATTCTGCAAAGGTTGGAAAGATAACTATCAGTGAACAAATAAGGAACTATACAGAGAATAAGTACGCTCTGGGGATCTGATGTTTGGAGGGACTGGATGCAGAGATGTAGGTGCTGAGAGAAGCCTCTCCAGCATGAGGCACTGACCATACCAGAAGTCAAAAGTCATGGCAGAAGGAGCCATGCTGAGGGGTGAGAACCTGGCATATGGACTGTTCATCTATCCAGTTTGCTCTGGGGTGCCTGAGAATGGAACTGTGCAAGTGGCCCTCCTATCTTTGGATTTGGTTCACTCTTAGCTTCTGTGAACGAGATTTTAATCTTTTGGGTAAAGCATAAAGCACCTGAGCCAAACCCACCAACTTTCACCAAGTCTTAACTGCATTACTGAGTGCTCTCCCTCACTGGGGTGATTTTCCAGGTGGGAGAACCCCAAGATCTCCTTTCTGAATGGCTTTTGCACCTTGCACGAAAGCAAAAATGTCAAACCATTTTCAAAAAAAAGTCACTCATACAAAAAAACACTCATACAAAAATGACCCCATACAAGCCTAAAGTGTCATTCTCAAGGGACTGCTGTTAAAAGAGCCTGCAAATGCCATTGAGCTTGGTTTTCATCTTTTCTCTCTCAGTTTGACTATGACATGTGCTGGTATTTGCCTTGCGAGATAACAACAGACACAGGACATTTCAGGAAATACAAGGAGACAGCTAACCATAATATCTGCGACATTATCAAAGCCAGCATAATGCTGGTCTGAGCCTAACAGGAAAGTAGCAGTGGTATGAACTGGACACATAACTTTAAAAATGTCATGTCTCATTATCAGCAATGCGACTAGTCAATCCTTGGTTAAAGGACTGCACTCTCCTAGGCGTGATTCAAATTTACAATACGTTGCATCTTCACTTTAAAATATCGTGTTAACTAGGTATGGTTGTTGACAACAGTTCAAAAATCCTGATGGCTGGATGGTACCTGAATGGAAGAGGAAAACTTGGCTTTCATTTCTCCTGGCCTGCCTTCCTCAGCATTGTTCTCATGTGAGCCCCACCGCTCTCCTGCTTCAGCTTGAGCACCAATAAGCACATTTTACAATTGTTTGCTGGTTTCAAAACACTTGAAACATTTCAAAGCACCTGACATCCTTTCAAGTTAGCTGCTAAAAAACCACACACAAACAGAATGGGTTTCAGAGAAGCTCTGTCAATCAGTGCTCAATCTGTATGTTCTCTGAGACATTCCTTATCCTGGCTGATTTATTTCATATTAAAAGGGCTGTCAATCTGTATCACAAGAACAGGTTGAAAAAAAAATGAGTGATGTCTGTGACTTTTTTGTTTATTTAAAATTATATCCCCCCCCTCCTTCTTTCCCCCTTCGCATTCTCTCTTACCCACCCCCACCCTTATTTTTCTCTGCAGGTATGGCATGAGTGTTGTGTACCACATGCATTTAAATTAGAAATATATTTTGTAAAGCTGTGGCAGACCTTTTTTTTTTTTTTTTTTTTTTTTTTTTTTTTTTTTTTTTTTTTTTTTTTTTTTTTTTTTTTTTTTTTTTTTTTTTTTTTTTTTTTTTTTTTTTTTTTTTTTTTTTTTATC
This sequence comes from Empidonax traillii, assembly GCF_003031625.1. Classification (NCBI taxonomy): domain Eukaryota; kingdom Metazoa; phylum Chordata; class Aves; order Passeriformes; family Tyrannidae; genus Empidonax; species Empidonax traillii. The sequence goes on from NW_020955210.1 coordinate 1,765,444, forward strand.
CATCAAATGTATCCCTTTTACCATCTGATGGCTTGGCAACAGGATCATCTCTCTTTCAGTTAAAATAAATGGGCCAGTAAAGTGGTGGAATATTCACTGTGCTGAAAAGACTTTACACTAGTTAATGTACACTGTGTGTTGTGGGTTTCATTAGAACAGAATACTAATGATACACTGCATGTCTCCCCATGGTACCACTTTATTGTACCAGCTGTATTATTGTTTTATATTAATATATTGATTATTGTCTTTTCCTCTCCTTTGTGTGTTTTGTCTCCTAACTTTTTTCTCCTGGCATTGCTTACCTATTGCAGTTGGCAGTTGTTTTCAATATCACATTTTTTGAATGAATGTTGATATTTATATGGTTTCTTTTTGTTTTCCCCCATGTCTCCAAAGTAATTAATTTCCCTTGTTTGCTGCACAGATGTTGGTATATTTTTCAGTGAAACTTTATAAAGAATGACACCTTCACATACAGGTTTACAGGAAAAAGGGATTTTTTTTAATTGGCATTTAAGATTACAAGGCAAGGGATGGAGGGGTGGTATTTAAACTCTCAGAAAACCAATTCTTGGGGTTGGACACAGGCTGGGGAAGATCTGATTTCTGGATCTTTTCCAGTTTGTTCGACTGCTGAAGTCATAGATTGTGTTTGCTATACCTGTGAGATAACCCTTGCCCCTGAGCTGGGTGACTGTTCATTCCTATACGAAAAGGCAAGGTGAAAGCTGAATTACCAGGAAGAATCTGTAACTTAATACTTGGAGTGTAAAGGCACCACCATCATTTTGATCCATGTTGATACAGCAGCTAACCTGGTCCAGGTCTGAAGCTTGTAGGCACTATAGCAATATAGGTGATAAAGAAGAGTAGCATGCTGGTAAGCCCACAGTTATGCAGTTTTTCTTGGGGCTGAGAAAAAGTGAGTTCTCACAGCATTTTTAAAAGTGTCATAATACATCTCTATCATGACTTTCTCACGGAGAGCTTGCTGATGATAGTAAGTTTGTGAGTCACCTGAACACACTACTGGCAGTGTCAGAGAGGAGAAAGTGGAGGTCTGACAACTGACTCATTACTGTAGGAAGTTAGTCAATAGCACACGGACCCCACAGCTCCCCTTCTTAAAATACTGGCTTGATTGGCTGACTGGTGGAAGACCCAAGGAGTCCTGTGAGCTTGGACTGACACGGGAAAATGTAAAGCCTTAAAGGCTTCAGGAGAAAATGTAATTTGGAAGAAGATGTGGCAGTGTGGCCAGCTAATTCATGTGGTGAACACCTAGTGCATGGCCCTGCCCTCTCCAGGTATGCATGAGGTGGAGCCAGCTGTGGTTGGCAGCTGGTCTGTAAGCCTGACAGCTGCGAAGTGCCCTTGATATCCTGCCCAGCTCGTGGTGTGGGAAAGTTTTGGTACCTCCTCCTGACAAAACAGTGTGGATCAACCCTCTGCTTGCCACTGCTGAGCTCTTCGCAAGTGAAGGGTTTGCAGTGACAGACATGGCCAGAGCATTGTTTGTCCTGCTGCCTTGGAATGAAAGTGATCAGCACTGATTCATTATCAGCATAGGAAAGGATAGGAAAAAGCTTCATTTGAAGAGAAGGTGCCAAATAGCTGTGTGAATCAGGTGACACTGCTGGGTTTCATGGCCACAGAGAACTGCCTCCTGTTACTGAGATGGTGTCTGTAGCACTTAGCAGTCTTCTACCAGCACAGTGACCCCACGCTGTAAAATCAACATGCATTTGCAAGCCCCACTGCTACAGTATAAGCAAT
>NW_020955210.1:1772222-1864722 GCF_003031625.1 Empidonax traillii
TGAATTTTCAGAATGGTATAGCCTGAGAGAAACAGACAGATAGGTCAAGACAGCTTTACGTGTGAAATGTCTATCATAAAAAAGAGGTTTAGAATTACTTCTCGCTTGCTGTATTTGTTCCTTCTGTAGTAGCTCCCTCAGAGCAAGTCTTGCCAAAGGCAGCAGAAATAAATTTTTCCAGGGAAGGAAAGGGCTTGAAAGGAAGGATCTGTGTTGCTATTAATACTTGTGTCTCAGCTGGAATAAAGTGTTCTTACAAATGGTGTGTGCTGCTAGATAGCAGAATTTATAGTAGTCCACCTGTATGGGATATTCAATAGAAGGCACATTAAAAGGATTTAAAGCGGAAGAAGGAATCACTTCACTTGAAATACCATGACTGAGGTTTGTTGCTATAGCATCCACCTATTTCATTCTATTAAGGATTTTATACCATCATCATTGTGACATTTTTTGATGTCTTTATGCCTCTTGATTTGGGCATGGTCCTTCTAAGTATTCACCCTGTTTAAAGGCTTTTTTCTGTCTCTTCCTGGAATGAGGGGCAACTTGATTAACCCTGAACCCCCTAGATCCCAAAATTCAGTGATGCAACCTCCCACCCCTTCAAATTTTGCCTCAGTGATGGTCAAGAACTCAGAAGGAGGGGCACTTGTGACAAAGCTCCCAGTATTTTTAATGGGACCAGGATGCCATCCAGAAATGTTGAGCTGCAATCATCTAGTGGATAAATACAAAGTCCGGTATTCAGTGTTTTAAAATATCCCTAGAGACCTCTCAAAATTATGGAAAAAAGCAGTGGAATTGCTTCTCCTTTGTCTTACCTTCCTCTTCTTTCTTTTTTTTTACATTTTTTTTTCACAGCTTAGGTGTATCACCTGCTAATATCAGCCATTTTGAATAGTCAGAGACCTTACTGAGGTTTGCTTTTGCAATCCACTCAGTAACATGTTATCGCTATACAAGCACCAGTGGGCCACAGTTCACACAGGCATTGTCAAGGCAGTATGGCAGCTGAGGAGCTGCAATGATTGAATGGTGTGGAGCAGGTGGGTAACACTGTTTTCCTGCGCAGACCTGGAAAAATTACACCTGGAATCCTGCCTTTGCTGCCTTTTTATCAGAAAGAAGCAGACAGTGTAGAGGGAGTTCAAAAAGAGCAACATAAAATGATTAAAGGGCTGGAGGGAAACAGTTGGGCATGTAAGCAAGGCATGGAAACTGAAAGCATATAGTTTATGTAAGCAATATTAAAGGAGAGGGCATGATGACAAAAAGTATAAATATCAACAGGGAGGGGAAATACTTGAGTTGGTAGAAGGGCTTACAAGTAAAACAGAAGTAAAAGTGAGAAAAGAAAGATGTACATGTCCTTAAGAGGAAAATTTTCCAGACAGTGAGAGCTGCAGGACCATGGAACAGTTCTCTAAATGAATTGGTGGAAGCTCCATCTCTGGAGACATTTAAATCTGGACTGTACAGAGTATTAGAAAATATAAAAATACACTGTAGGGAACAATCCTGAACTGTCAGGGGATGGACTAGATGACTTAATGCATCTTTTCCATTTCTAATTTCGATGATTCTATGGCTCATTAATTGCATATCGTACAAATGTAGTAAAATTTTATGGGAATTAAAAAAAAAAAGGAAAGAACTTACATTATGGGGAGGCTGCTAGACTGAGTGTAGACATACTCCTTAAAACATATGAGACAAGTACATCTCTTCTTAGGTTTGTTGCTATTATTCACATTTTCTTTAGCATACTCATACTGCATGTAGCTGGGTGCAGGATGGGTGACACTTTCCTGTGAGCACAGTTTGTGAACTGATGGTTTGCTCTCTTTCTTTAAGAACTTACAAATGTATGTTTTCTTACAGGGGGATGTACTGGGGCGGAGTTAAGTGGTAATCTCACTTTGCAGAGTTGATATTATATACGGCTCAATTTTTTTTCTGTTGAAATACACATCAGAACTTTGACTGCGTTCAATTGTCCTGGACCTCAACACCGTATTGGTAGCAATACCTGAACCTAGACCCTGCTGGAAAATCCAGTAGCAGTTTATCAGTAAGAGGACTTTTTAGGAAGTCTAGGATTATTTGTTACAGGTCTTTAAATAGATGGTGGTCCTTAATCCTATGTATTACCTATTCAAATGAAGTCATTATCCAGCTCAAGCCAAACTTTTTCTCCTCCCAGTCATGCCTCACACCTTAAATGGAAGGCTTGTGTAACAGTCTGCTTCTTCTTCAGTCTTTCCCACAGAATGAGCTACATCCCATGTTTTTCATACAGGTCATGATGATAGCCTCCTACCTCAGAAGAGGCACACCTGAGCAGCAGAGCACTGCAATTTCCCACCCAGTGTTGACTGGCATGATGACCTTGGAGCAGAGAAGAAACCACAGCATTGCACCTCAGCTGGGGATGTACTGCACCTCTTGGCATAAGGTAGACCATACCATTGGCTTGAAAGTAGGAAAAGTAATACTTGGAAAGTCTCTACCCGCTGTGGGACATCGGGAACACAAAACTGTATCCGAGTTCTCGCCTCAGCTGAAGCCTCTGGGGCTCAAAATCTTCATTGGTGGACTCACTCTAAGGCAGCTCATGTGCCAGGCTTTTTTCACCTACTTGTCTAGAATAGTATAATAATGTTTAAAGAGCAGCACAGTTGGCTGCAGCTGGCCAGTAACTCAGCTTTATGGTATCCTAGCAGAAAATTGAGTGAGGCAGGGAATGAGGGTGTACTAGGACATACACACAACATATTTCATTTTACTAGCTGCTTACTAAACACAAACCACATCTTTCTCTTCCTGTCTAAACATGCTGCTACAGAAAGTTAAGTCCTGTCCTCTTAATTTCTAACCTCAATCTGTTAACTGGCTCTGTCCTGAGCTGTCTCCCTGACCATATAAACTGCAAAACATTGAATAAATCAATGTATTTTTCCATTTGAACTACTTGTTACAGATCTTCATTGTTTTTAAGAGTTCCACAGAGTTCTTTAATAGGTTAATAATGAGGCCCCCTTTTCTCCAAAGAGCTCTACAATAATTAGTTCTTCCTGAGCCCCTGTGAAAGACTCTATCTGTCAGTAACACACCATGAGACTGTCATTTCCCTGTGAACGCTTATGGTATTTTTAACACCAATCAATTCACATGGTTAGTAATAAATTCTTATATAGGGTGTCCTCACAGAAATCAAAAAAGAAATATGTGAAGGTATTCAGAAAAATACTTCTTAATGCATTAACTGAGAAATAAAAGGGAAATGCATCTAGCACATCCCTGTGATTTTCCTACAGCAGGTAGTGATTCCCTTTTCTTAACACATGCTCTGGGAAGGCGGAAGTTGTGTCAATTTTAATACATGTAACAGCTGGCCTGTAGGTGAGATATAACCTAAACCAATGAGTTTGGTATGGATAAGTAAGTGCATAGATGAAAGAAGAGATAAAACTAGGCCTGGTCCTCCTCCAGCTTGGGGCTTGATTAAAGGACAGTGATTTGGTATTATTTAAAAAGAAATGAAGGGCAGGAACAAAACAAGGTAGCCATTGCAGAGAAAGGCAGCACAACAGGGTCTTACTGGAGCTATAAGGCACCTTTGATTGCAGGGGAATTGAAGGAGAAGGGAGATGGTGAACCAGTGGAAAGGAGAGCTCTCTCACTATCCTTCTGCTTCAGAGTGGGCAGATGCCAGCACTGATTATGGCTCAAGCATGGACCTCAGCAGGGGAGACCTGCTTAGACACTATCTGGGATACTGAAGAAGCTCAGCAGAACTTGTGTCTTCCAAGTATTAATAATATGCTACTGTTTTACCTTGATGACTGCATGGCTTATTTATGAACCGTAGCACAACAGCACCTCGACAATATTGGTGAAAAAGATCCTTCTACATCACAGCACTTTGGAAGGATTTCTACTGTTTTGCCTGCATTTTCCTTCAGGACAAAGTTCATGCAATTGTCTTATCCTTGCAAAGACTAATTCTTTATTTCACCCTTGTTGTTCTGCTCTGCTCTCAGCAATAGAGTAACAAAGCATGATTGCTATAAACCTACTTTGGGTGGTCCCTTCCAGAGCTCCCCTAACCTTCCTCACCCTAATTGCCTTCTTTAGATCCCAACTGCAAGACCATGAAGAGATAAGACTTCCTCTATATCCGTTATGCCAAAAGAAAAATAAAGACTGCGAGACCAACACCAGCGTCTGAGAAATAACAGTCTTAAAAGAGCATTAACATTGATGCAGATGTAGAACTGTCATATTTAATTTACAATGGACAGACAATTCCAGGCAATCACTCCCACAGCTATCATAACTCAGACATATTGCATATATGTGTGTGTGTGCACTGCATTTATATGTGTGTGTGTATTGCATATAGATATGCAGAAAACTCATTATCATGTGCAGTAATGGTAAATATTTCACGAACCTCATTCTTTCAGTCTTAGTCCTTTATGAATCCACCAAGGAAAGTTGCACCTGAGCACAAAATTACAAGGGCAGCAGGGTTTGGCCCCATGTCAATCGCTTTGCTTCATCTCCCTGTGCTACTCCTTGGTGGTGACAGTAAGAGCAAGAGGCAAGTCCTCTTCACCAGATGGGAAAAGATCCCTGTACCACAAGAATCAGGCAAAGCAGTGCTTGAATGAGCAGTTTGTTTTCTGGCTCTTTTTAGAGACAGGGGGACACTAGGTGGTGGGAAGTTGGAGCGGCAGTAGGAAAGTTGGAGTGATGGCTCTGCTTCCTCTCCACAAACTCTAGCTGTCCTCCTGGGAAAGTGAGGGCCTGGTACAAGCTGCTTACTAATTAGCATGCCTGCAACACCTCTGGGACAAGGTCTAGCTGGAACGTGGCCATCTATTTTTACTAGATAATACCAGATTAGCTCCTTGAAGCTCATTAATGAATTGTTTAAAAAATCAGGTGAGAAAACTTGATGACACTTCATTTGCTTCTGCCTATCTGCAATGACACTCACTTCATGTGAAATGTCTATTTGCCTGCAAAGCCCAGCCCAGTGCCAATTCTTCAAGTCTTAGCTGATTCAGCTCTCTTTGCTTACCTACAATCTTACTCCAGCAGGAGTCTCCTAAGAATTAATAAACTATTGCCTGTGAATAAGGGGAGAGGAATCATCTTTTTGCTGAATGCCGGCATGTTCTGCATTCATCGGGTCCACAGACTGCATTGCTCATGCTGAGTTTATCTAGCCCAGAAAGAGTCTTCTGCTTTTCTGACTCCTTTCTTGTCAAATGGAAACCAATCAATTCTCAGAGGGTGCTGAACTGAAACCAAGAAGCCAGTTTAAAATGAATCTTGCTGGAAATTGGCAAGCCTATCTACCTGCTCCACATCAGTGCCTTTCTGCTCAAATACTGTCTTTACTTGGCAGCAACACAAGATGGAATAAAAACAAGCAGTTCTTCCCAAATTCCTGCCTGCTTAAATTTACATACAAGATTAAATGATTTTTTGTCTTGTTATTATACCCCCTGGGTTCCTGCAGTACAGGTTGCTTTATGCATAAATCATTTGTAGCTGACACATTGCCTATAATTTTCTCCAGAAACCAGTTTCTTAGCACAGTAAATTCACTATAATTTATAACAGAAAACACCTTGGAGTTTTGGATATAACATTCCTCACTTGTGGTTCTAGGCTGTCAGGAGCTGCTGTGCTGCTGCTGGCTACCAGTTACTGTGCTTTCCCCCACTCTCCGCATTGCCTGCATACTCAATACGGACAAAATTAGGCAGGCAGATAGAAAGACTCCAACAACTTGTTTGCAAGGTGTTGTGGAAGCAGCCACACTGAAAGATGCTTACTTTTGCTTTTATTATGTCATTTTATTTGAACGTGGACCTGAAGAGACTCAGTCATCCCACAAGCAGTTAACCTTTCCTATTTGTTGCAGTTTAACTGAGTAATTAAAAAAAAGGAGACGTTTCCTATGTGACATGGAAGAAGTTTTTCTGATGAGATTAATAACATTCTCAGTCACATATGGTCGAGCCCTGTTTGCTTCCAGCCATATTTCAGAATGCTCTGGGGCTTTTTCTGGTGGTAGCTTGTCAAAAAAGCCACACGTTACCCTGATTTATCTGAGAGCTGTTCATGCCAAGCCTAGAGCTGCTCAGCCATGCTTTGCTTTATCATTTGTCCACTGAAATGATAAGCCGAAAGTTCTTGTCTTGTAATACGGAGTAAAACACGTGTGTTTGGTGCATGAGCCTTTGTCCCCCTCTGCAGCACATGAAGCTGAGGTGGGGGGTGTGTGCAGCTGTTGCACTACTTTGAAAATTGTCTAAACAGAGTTACTCCTCTTGGTGGAGGGAAGGAATAATCATGCTCCTTTGTATACTTTGCAAGTGCAAGGAGGAGGTACCGTGGATGACGGTGTGAATTTGCAGCTCATCCACTGCTCTAAGATACATGTCCTTCTGTGTACCCCTCTGTGGTGAAAACCTGGTCTGCTCTACACAGCTCAGGTGAGCCACAGTGGGTTCAAGGCTGTGCACTAGGGCCAGTCCCATGGACAACTACTGCAGGGTAAAACCTTCTTCGGCTATCCTTCTTTTGATATTTTTGTCTGTCTTGTGCAAGGACAAATGATGAAGGCAATCAACAAAAACACCTTGCACTCCCGCTGCGCCGCCCTCTTGGGTACTGGCTCAGTCCCTCATTTTCCCTCAGAGACCTGCAGACCAGCACAGGGTGGAAGGGACAGTGGATGCCCCATGACTCTGCCCCAGAACAGCTGGGACTTAGTTGGTTAAACAAGGGAGTGACTGAGAAAAGGAAGGATCACTGTCTATAAATACATCAGGAGTAAACAACAGGGAGAGAGAAGAATTTTTTTTTTTTTTAAGTTTTAGGGCCATATTGGCACGAGAACAAATGGTTATACATTGCTCACAAATAAATGTCATCTGCAAATTAGAAGAAAGTCCTAATCAGCAGAGCAGGGAGGTCCTGGAACAAGTTTCCGATTGGAGCAGCACTGGGCAAAACCAAACTTCTGTCTAGATGGTGGTGGATAGTTACATGAAAAGTTTTATATGTTATTCTTGTGCTAGGAAGACACTGTCTGGAAAGTACAGGAGGTCTCTTCTTATCCTGTTTGCTCTGCAATATCTCTTAGTGCCTCCTTAAACTCCCCCAAGAGGGACTCTCCTAAATCGTTTCTTCTCTGAGAGTCCAGAAATATCAGCCTCTTCAACCAGGGGCAAGGCATTGATCAGGGAAGGCCCATCCTCTTCCTCATGCTCGCTGAGATCTACCCAAATAAAATAGGAGACAGCAGGCTCAGGGAAGCTAGCAAGGTCTAGGTTTTAAGAAATTGTTTTTCAGAGAAACTTTTGAGATTCTGTCTTTCTGCACTCATTATCTTCAATGTTAACACCCCAAGTTTTCATCACTTATTTATTTCTAATCTAAACCATTTACTTTTGGAAACACAGGCCCAGGTTTGAAATACATACAGGCTCTTGTAGCATATATAAGCCATTTGTGAGCTTTTCTTTCATTAGCTAAAATACTAGGAAAATAGACTTCTTTTTAAAGATGACTGGTGTGTTTTGATCAGTTTTTCAGCAAATGCACTCAGTGGACATATCAAAATGCCTCAGTGTAGGTAGACATATAAATGCAGAACAACAGAAACCAGTCATTTCTCAAAATGGGTTGCTTCCCTCTGGGAAATTGTAGACAAAATCTCTTCTTGGCTGGCTATACTTGTCAGTATTCGGTAAAATCTTCTAGATCTTGGCGAGACTCTGGCATTGCCTGCCCCACTCCCAAAATCCAGAGGCAGAAGGGAGCCCACAACCCCCAAGTGCCATCAGCAGTGACAAATCACTGGAGACCATGTTGCCTCAGCCTCCTGTGCAGCTCTGGTATTTGACTTGGCAGCTTTTGATGTTCCTAGTGTGATTCAAGTGTTTACCATCATGTCCACTGCATGCAAACCCTTCAAAATGTCAAACAGCACAGATTAAAATAAAATAAAATACAGTGATCACAGGATATGTGACTCCCAAGGCAGCCGTGAGAAAAGTGCATCCTCAATCACATACACTTTTGCCACTTCAAAGGAAATGCCGTGTAATGAAAGGCTAACTCTTCATCAGGGCTTTTCAGATCAGGCATTTTTGTCAGGTCTGTTCCTGGAACATGTTAAAAGAAAACTTTCTCCCCTCACCCATTTGGAAAATGTTTTACATTCCAATATTAAAACTCATATCACTGCATACTCTCCAGTCCTCTCTAGGGCGCTGCAATAAATGTCACAAGGAAAAGGGTAAGGAGGGAGAAGGTTTGACTAGGGCTGTTTCAGCTTAATTTTTAGTTGTTTACTGTAGCTTGTATAAATTAAACTCTGAGCATCCTTGTCCTCCTCTGTTCCTTTCAACAGATTTCATTCCAAAACCTTTTCAGGTATGTGGCCGTAAATCTGGAGAAATTCCCCTGGGCTGACCAAACCACCGCAGACTTGCACTTCTAAATAAGACCAGTGTACTGCCAATGTGGTTACAAGGTTGGCATGAGCCTAGTCTTTATTTTTATCTTCCAATGTTGCAAAACTGTGGTCTCAACACAGTTTATACTGGACAATTTCCATCCTCCAAGAATCCGACAAGTAGAGCACATTTGTGAAGACTGTGATTCTGTGATTTCCAGAAAATAAGGGCTGCAGCTTTAGGCTGTCAGTCTGCTCCTTGGCACTGCCACAGGCTGACTCCCACACTATTTATTTGGAAAACTCTCACCTAATGGGAGAAATTTCAGATGTGCCTGCATTACTTTGGAAACATTATTCAAGTGTGTGTAAATTGCCATCTTACAAATAATTTCTAGAACTTGATTTCAGCTTCCTCTTGCTGTTTGGAAGGGTATATTTATGTTTTGATGGCGCATATATCACTGGAGAGATCCAAGATACCTCCAAAGCTTGGTACTATCCAGGATACCTCTAAAACTGGGTACTATTCTGAGTTACTGATGCATGGAGGTCTCTTTCTAAGCCCATGCTGTCAATGAACCTGTCATAAAAATCCTGACAAAGACACAGTGGTGTTGATGGTGCCTTAGTGAGAGTGACAGTGCATCTTTCACTGGCCCACACAACTGTCTCATAGGCTTTTGAACTCTCCTGTCATTCAGGTAAGTCCAAGGAAATGTTGCCGGTTTTGGCTTTGCAGATCACTCCTTCAGCTCTCTGTGATTTCTGAAGTGTGGGTCATTGCCTTGTTTCTCCAAGCCCCCAAATCAAGTAGAGTCACATTGGAAAAGACTTCCCAGCAGCAAATATGCTTGTTTCCTGCCCTGATCCTTCCTCTCTTCTTCATCCCTGAGTAGGATAGGAGCAGGTAGAAGTTGTTGCAGGTATAGATGTAGACCTTTAATTCAACAAAAAATCTCTGTTGTTGGTAGCAGCATCTTCCCTCTGTATTCTTCATTACTGAAGGATTGAAAGAAGAGTTCAGGACTGTGGAATATCATCTCTATACAGGTCCAGAGATGTAGTCCTCGAGCAGACCATCCAGAGACCTATGAAAAAAACCCACTCCTCACAGCTGATATCCTGAAAAAATCTGTGTTTTTCCTATCTTTGTATAAATTTGGGATGTCTGGCTGACAAGTCCTCAACCTGTGTGTGAGCTGGGAGAGAGTGTGTGTTCACCATTACTCCTGGCAGAGAGTCAAGAGGGAGCACTGTCTTGCAGCACATCCTTGTTGTGCACTCAAGGACTCTTACACTGGATGAAAACTGTGACAGCAGAGTGAAATGAGCACCAGACCAAGCCGTGCACACAGGCTTTTTGCAGAATGACCAGGAGTAGAGAACATTTGCCTCATGATACTTTTAAGATGGGGCTTTTTTCCATACACCATAAATACCCTTCATATTCTTGTCCGTAAATTTGATCCACACCTGTGCTGGTCCACTGTGACCTGTCTACTCCAGAAAGCCAGCACATGGCAGCAAAACAGTCAGAGGTCAGGGGAAGCTTCATTCTCAGTGCTACAAAAGGTTTTTGAACTAGCCATTGTGTGCTTGGGCACTAGCAGAGACTAGTTGAGAGAATCTGATGGTATCTATTGGAATTTCTAGTACAGTAAATAGGGGAAATATTAATCATTTCCTTTTTAAACACCAACAATATGTTCTGTACTTTGCTGTACTGAATCCAAAGTACAGACAGTGCTTGTACTGAAGAACTTGCATGTCCAAACAAGGGCCAGACAGATTGCAGTGAATAACCCAGAGGTACAAAAGCTTTTATACTGGTATACATTAAATGATGATGTGTGAATTGTCAGGATTTATAGCTAACTGATTGTAAAAGGAACTTGCTAACATGCTGCTATGACAAATATTATTGTTTTATTTGCAGTCAGTCACCAGATGTACAGAACTATTCATCTCTTTCATACATTGCCGTACATTTTTCAAAAACTTAAAAATCTGTCTCAGCCTCACCAAAAAGATCAAGGTAAGCATTTGGTGAGGTCATTAGTATTGCCCTGCTGCCCACATTACCTTCATTACATTGTCATACCTTTCTGCCTTTTAATTAGTCTAGTTTATTTTTTATTTAGTCTTATGGATTTTGTGGAGGATTCCTGTTCATTGTAGACTGAATTCTAGACAGAAGGAAAGAAAGAGATGACCTACTGGGTTTTGGATACAGCAACAAGTTCGAGGCATTGATATGCAGCTGGACCTCTTGCCCATTCAATTTTCCTTCTGCACAGCTGAATGCCAATTATTCAGTTGAACATTCCTTTCCATGCTACCCAGTTTATATGTCCTTGGGATGAAAATGATAGCTCATGAATAAGATAATGTGTCAAACTAGCTTGGCAAAACCAGGTAATTGGGCACTTTTTAAAGGCATTAAAACTTTTTCTCTGTGGTTAGATCAGGGATCTAATGCACATCTGTTACCCTGACCAAATCCAGCAGCCCACATCCATCACCAAGCTCTCAACCAGTTTCCTGCATACAATCCCAGTCAGAAAGCAGAATGACCACACATAGCAGCCTGCCTCAGTGTAAACCCAAGGAATTAATATTTCCTGTGAAGAAACTTTTTTTCTGCTTTGGGGATTCCTATTGTATTAGTTCTTTCCCGAGAAACCAATCAAGAGCAGAGTACGAAGTCCAGGGACAGGAAGGAAACTTAATGACCAAGAAATACATGTTGAAAAATGGCATGTTTTATTCAGACAGCAATGGGTTAGAGGGCATGTCATGAAATAACAGAGCTACTATCTTATCCTATGGTATCAAATAACCTATCTCACATGCTGACCTCCAGACCAGGTTTGGACTGAAAAAATGCCTCTGAAATTCATACTAGGTTGTTGCTTTACACATTGCTTTAGTTAAAAATCATGAAGTAATGGTTTCTCAAAAGGGTTATGACTCATTCTCAACAAACAGTTGGCAAGGTCACTGATGGATCAAGAATCAGGAGGAAATGCAGATGTATACTGCTGTTGAGAGAGATTTTCTTTAATATGGTTGGAGACTACACAGGATAATGATAAAACTGATGCTGGCATTGCCCAAAGGTTGGAAGACATAAGGAGGAATGGTAAGTAGAACAGAGGGGGAAAAAAAACCCACAAGAAATATATTTTTAATTAATTTTACTGTTTTGATTAATTTTACTATTCTGTGAGTTGTTTCTCCTTTTTGGTGAAGAATTTTGAGAAGAATACTCAGGGTATTTAAAATACTGTGAAACAAGGAAAACATCTTCTTGAAAGACCTAATTGTCAGCTGAGATGCAATGAAAAGGTAACTTAAGTTACTCCATACCCTTTTTAAGTTTAAACACAGTGGATTAGATTTTTAAATGTATTTTGGCTTGTGAAGAGTTTGAATGCAAAGAAAATTTTCAAAGATGCCTAGACAGATGAAGATCTATTTCTAACTCTTTTGAAAGAAGTCAGTATCTCAATAGCTTGCTAACATGCTGGTAATCTACTTTGCTTGTAGAATTGTTCGCAAAGGCATAAAAGCATTTAAATGGCTTTTTGAACAACTGCTGGTAAGGCAGGGTCAAGAGAGATCAAGTGAACTGTGTCAAGCCCCAAGAATTCAACCATGCACAGCTGAAGGCCCAGCTGGGAGGAAGCCATGGACTAGATGTGGATGCAGGATTTGAGGATAAGATGTATTTGCAATTATAACAGGATCTCAAGGCCTCTTTTTGAAGTCAGGACAACCAGGGCAACACTGCATGATTGAAAAGAGCCATGGAAAAGACACAGCTCCTGCCTCTTGGCACTCTTGCTGCAATGCAAATGCACATTACACACATTCCCTGCCTTCATCTGCAAGTGAGGGGGCATGCAGGAATCCTGGGGTTCTCTGTGGGTTTCACGGCTTGTGTGAAATCAGTCAGCAGCTCACAGTGGTGAATGGATGATCTAATCCCTCTGCTTCTTTGAATTCTGGACTCCAAAAAACTCATTTGTCACAGCACATTTATATTGTGTGTGCCTTGTGAATGTGTGCTCATTATGAGGTTTGTTTGGAAATCTCTGCAATTAATTCTGGAGGCAGATAAATGGTTTCTCTTTCGCTTAAAAAATGGTCATATCTATTTCTCAGGTCTCTTACTTAAAATCAAGACTCTGCTTGCAAAACTGGAAAGCAGGAGCATCTAGGTTAAATCTGCTGGCCTCAGCAGAGCAGTTTCTTTAGATGAACTGTAGACCACTTACTTCGAAAAACACTTCTATTCCAACTTCAGTGTTGGCTTCCCCATCGAGTTAATCAATCTCCCAGGATTGGAGATTAAGCGAATTTGGAAAGTGAGTAGAATTTGGTTCTCAGATAGCTGCATACATTTGCCATTTGTGGTTAGGAGTAGAACCCAGACAATGTTTATTCCGTGGTAGGAAAAACAGTTTTTACTTTTCTTAAACACAGCTAGCTAGTTTATGACTCCTGGCAGGAGTACAGTAACTTTGAGCAACTAGTTTGTTTGTTCCAGCTAATTTATAGAGGGTGCTATTCATTTTCCTATTCCCTTAAAGAGGCTCTGTCCTACAATTTAGGTCTGCAATGAGACATTGCTTAGACCTGACAGAAATCAGGCCTACAGTGTTCTCCAGAATCCAAATAGCCGGGCAAGGGTGTGCTAAATCCGTCACGTCTCCAATAAGATATTAAATGCCACAGCTACTGCTGTGTCCTGTAATTCTGCAGGACTCCCAGTGTGAGAGGCCCTTTTTCAGACAATGGAGGGGAAGGATGGTAGGACAGTTAATTAGCAGTCTTATTCCATGGAGTGGGTTGACATCCTTTATATAAGCTCAGTGTGAAGGAAGACAACAGCAATCCAGGTGTCTTGAGCAAGCCAGAAAAGAAAGGGTGAAACACCACCATATTAAAGCAGACATTTAAGTCTGAAACAAAAACTCTCAAGAGCAGCTACAGTGATTTGCTCCTGGTTTTGATTTGCACCACGAATCCACCATGTGCTTTTTAAAGAATTTTCTTTCCATTCATCTGAAGCATGGAGGCATGGTGAGCAGGTGGTATAAGCTTCCAGTGGCTGCCAGAGCTTCCCAGCTCAGCTCAGTAGAGGTGAAAGTGGAGGCAGCTGGGGCCTAGAAGGCTTTGCAGAGGTTTCCTTTCTAACCCTTCTATTTCTGCCTCAGCAGTTATTTTGAACAGTATTCCTTTTCTGCTTGCTCCAGGTAATCTAGGGTTAGAAAGCCAGTTAGGAAACCCTTTACAGGAATACTCTGAGGGCTTAGGTGTGGGTTAGCATCTCAGAGATGGTTAGGAGGCTTTACTGCATCTAGTAACCAAGTGCATTAAAAATCCTCCCGTGGACACTAGCAAGGTCTGTTTGTTCTCTAGTCTGTGTAGCAGCATGAGCAGAATGGTCTGAAAACAGATGGCCTTATTCATCAAGTAAGCAACCCCAGGGAGAACCTTACTGGTGGCTCAGACCCAGAGTACTAAAGTTCTAGAATCAAGTAATAACAGGTGATGTTTTAGATGAACAAACCAGTGCCTTTTTGTATAAAAAGGCTTTTGTCCAGCCTTTCTCTAATTTGGGTAGACAGTCTTTTGTGCTGTTGTGGAATGCTGCTATGGAAATTGGGGACTGGTTGTGGCAAGACAGAGTTCACTCCCAATGCACAGTGATGGGAAATAAAGAGAATATTAGAATAAAATCAGGGTAAATGTAATTGATAGAATTTTTAAATTCCATTTATTCCCTCGTGTGAAAATAATCCATCCTTGTGTACCTAAACTAGTCTTATAATTGATGCTATCTCACACTGGCACTTTGAGTAACCATGTGTTTCTGATGTGCTAGTTGTTAAAATTTAAGCCCACCTGAACCTTGCAATAAAGCTGGCATCAGTCAGAGACCCCAAAAGCCAAGTAGAAGAACTACCCATAGGAAGGGCCCTTGCATAAATTCTTATCCTTGTTTTGCACTCTTCCCTGATTTACACTTCGAAGCCAGACTGTTGCATACTGACTTGCCTACTATAATCACACAGAAGCATGGGTTTCAATACCAGTATATATATTTTTAAAGCTTAGATTGGAAATTTGTTTCTGCACTTCACTTAGGAGACAGAAAAGCCATAAAGAGGAATAAAAATCTTTATAGAGTTTGATGAAGCTTCACAGAAAGCCACAAAGGAAGAAGCACTGCACAAAGGTAAGTATGAGTAGAGGAAAGGGGAAGTCTGTTAGAAAAGCTTTTTCTCTGAGGAGTTTTCTTTGGCTCCCTTATAAGAGCTGGGATTAGTTGAACTCCTTGTCAAGCTCCTGGACCCATTTATTTTCCTGAGCATTTAGGGAGAGGCTGCTTTGAAGGCTAAGGAGATAATTGTGGGATGAAAGGGACTGCTAGCTTGAAGGAGCCTGTTTGATGAGTGTATCTTTTTATTGAGGATTTATTTTGTCCTCTGATGTGTATGTCTTAAGTGCTGTACAGAGTACCCACAGCAATGGAGAGGCATTTAAAACAATTACATTTGAATTAATTAATATAATGAATGACTGATAGGAAGATCAAATCATTATCGTTATCTTTTAGTGATAAATGGAGGGTGGACGGGAAGTAAAGAAGAAGGGTTGGTGTAGCTGGCTCCAGCCTAACACATGTTTATTTAAGTGACTCTATACAAACATAAGCCTGTATGTCAGTTAAATCAGCAACATGTCAGTTGGCACTTCTGGTTACAGACTATTTCAGAGTCATTCATCATTCAACGCTATAAAAGCCATTTACCCTCAGCCCACCAACCAATCAAACCAACTAGAAAACAGAGCAGGAAAGAAGCACTAACAATTGTCCTTAGTTTCCTTTTAACTTTTGCTGCAACAATTCAACACATCCTGTGTGGTGGGATAGTGGAGAGATTTTGCTGAACTAAATAGAGCTTCCTTCACCAGGTCATTAAGAGTGGGAAAGGAAATGGAAAGAGAGAGAAAGGAGCAAAAAATGAGAGAGCAGAAAGTTAACCCTTGCTGTACCAGTTTCTCTCACAGACATGGTTTATAAATTGCTTTTATCTATATCTTTCACACCCATTGAACATGATTACTAATTATTTTGTGCCGGCTCTAAAGGCAATGCAAGGTCTCAATACACTGGACAAGCTCTGATGTAAGTCATGATGTCCAGGAGCTGCTCTGCTGCCCTTAAATTCAACATAAACACAAGGTTGGGCTGCTGAGGATGGGGTAGTCACCAATGCTAGTAGGGCTTGATGAGAGATTACCACATCTTCACACTTACTACTCTCCAAACCATCCATATTCCACTGTTACTTCTGCCAGGTAAATAACTTGAATCCCAAATCCCTGAGAATGCCATGTGCAGGAAGTGCAGCATGCCATGGAAAATAAGGTTTTAGAAAATGGCAACTGAAGGTGAGAAAATAATGATGGGAAGCTCTTTTCAGTCTTGAGTGGTCCCTCCTCTAATTTGATAACTAAGTCCTGGTACTTTCTTCCCATTTGTGCTGATATATGGCTTGATCCTCCAAACCTTTAGTCTCATGAATGATCCCATTAAGATAAATGAGATCTCTCTCTTGTGACTGAGAGTGGGCAGGTATGTGAATAAAATGATCAGAAAAATCAATCAGTTCTCCCTTGCCTCCCTAGTGAAAGTGCCTCCATTATAAGTGCACTAGCATGCAAAAACTGGGAGTATTATTGTGTAATATTTTGTAAAATGGCCATATCCAGTTGCTTTTTGACTATTTAACTGTGGTATTTTTCTGTCTGTGCTCTGCCTGATTCAAATCCTCCCCTCATGTTTATTATTAGTTAACTATTTCTTAATGAACCCCTTCATTTATGAATAAAACTTAACAGCAGTTACAGCCCCGGTGGAGACCAGTACACTACCCATCTGCTCCATCACTTTTCCTCAGCATTGGCATTTTGCATCAGTCCCAGCCCCTCTCATCGTAACAAGATAGGATCAATTTTCCAGTGGCAGCTTGGAAATAATAGTACAAAATGTATATTAATACAGAAATATATTGTGAAACTGTCCTTAAACAAACAAATGAGCCACTTTAAAATATTACCGCTATAAATGACCATGACAGTAGCACAGCACATATAATAAAAAATAACTACTGAAGAGAAGCTGCTGAATTACTATAGTAATAAACCAGATGTGATTATTATCATTTAACACAGTCATTGAATACCATGAATCCCTGAAGCCATTAAAATATTTATGATTAAACGTTTGCTATTCCTTATAACAGAACATATAGTCCGGTATAAAAAAAAAATGTTAAGGTATTATTTTGGCTAATACATGCTAGTGCCACGATAAAGGTCAGCCACCACTGTCAGCTTCCTGAAAAGAACACCTAACAACTGTCCTCCTTCTACTGTGTTTCTTTAATAACCACTATAAGGTTAGCTACCTCTATAGCACATTATTATGTTCAATAAAGACATATAGATGTACGCACACACTTTTCTACATGCATATATATGAGGGAACAAACACAAATATCTGATTTCATTTGCGGAGAAATGGATGCTTTATGTCTTCGAGGAATTATAAGAAAATATTTAACGCGTTCAGGAAAAATATACTTGAGACAAAGCAATAAGCATATGCAAACATGAAGTCTAATTACCTCCAGGAATTTTAGCATGCAGGCACCATATTACACACTGAACACATTTTATCTTGTGGTCACTGAATTCTTTTTTTGTCACTGTTGGAAATACTTCCCTGCCTGTCTCTCCATAGTCTGCAGAAGACTGGTTACCTCCTGTTAAATCAGCCTCAGCTGCTGTGACCTGCAGATTGGAGGTGTCTGTTACTGGTGTGAAGTGTGAGTGAAAATGGGGGGGGTGGTAGCTGTGCGGGGGGCCTGGCTCTCTCAGGCTGTGCAATATGGAGCATAAGGGCAGGACTAACTCTTGAGTGGGGAGAGGAAGGACACTGCAGCTTTCCTAGCTCATGGTGGCAAATATTCCCTGGCCAAATGTGCATAGCTGCTCTCTGCACGTGAATTTTGCTGCCAGGTGACAGGGATTCTCCTGCAGCCCTGGCACTCTCTGTTCTTTAGACACAGGGTTCCATGGGCTTTACTGTCTGTGCTGTCACTGTGCAGTTGCTCTTTACTATACACCAACAGCCATCAAGTCACAGCTGTCTTTTAATGCTTTAATATGCATCTTCCATAATAAATAAGATGCGTCCTCTCATAAATGCCTCCTAGACACCAACAGGTAAGAGACATCCTTCTCTCACACTCCTATACGCCTTTTTCCTGCTATTGTTGAAAACCAATTACTCTATCTGGACACAGATAGGAAGGAAAGTAAAACTAAACCTCTACTTGACAGGGGCAGTGCTATGAGAAATTCTGACTTGCTTTGCAGGATTTTGCTGTCATGGCTTGGAAGGCAGTCTGCAAGCCCTGTGGTGGTTAGGGCAGCCAATGGGACCTGCCAGGTGTGCATGGGGAAGGATGGGGAGCTTTAAACCTATGCTGATTCCAGAGAAAAGTGAACTACATCATGAGGTACCTGCACTGAGCAAAGGCGAGTGTGCTTTGGGAAATCCCTGCCCATCTTTCCCTGCTGCCTCAAGGAGAAGTCAAGGTGAGTGTAATTGAGGTGCCCAGCCATTAGAAGGCTGATATTACGAGGAAGCTCATCGTCAAGTAATGAGTAACAAACAAGTCCAAAGTCCTGCTTGCTTGTTATCTGACTGTGAAGGCACGTATCCTCCATCCTTTCCCCACAGGTTGCATTTTCCAACCTGAGCAGCTCAGCACTTGTCTCAGGACTGTCTGAGCAAGAGAAACTGAGGTCTGCTTTGACTAAAATCCTTGGTTCGATCTAAGTCCAATGGGAATTTGCAGAGGAAATGAACCCACTGACAATTCTGGCATCCACTGGAAATTTTGGAAGAAAGAAGGGATAGCTGCTGCTGCTATTTTGTAAATGAGAAAATAGGAAAAATACATCATGCCCTGCTTTTATATAAAATTTGGGTGGCAGAGCGCTTATACAGACTGTGGGAAATACATATTCAGCTCTTTCATCCGCCTGAGAAGATTCAAACCTTCTACAGCCATGAAGTAACTGGTTAAGCACAGGCTGGTCCTAGTGGTGTGTTAGTCATGTCCAAAGGGGGACTAATGTGTAAGTTTATCTAATTTCTTGATCTGACTAGGTCAGGGCAGAGTAGAGAGTGTGAGTCTGTGTGAAAGTGAAATAGAGAGGCAATACCAATGCATTTAGGCAAGACGGAAACTCTGAGAAGGTTTCCAGCATTGCACTCTTGGAGTCAAGCATATCGTTTTCACCAAGGATCCACTTTAGAGGCTTCAATGCTCTCTCCCTGGGAACCCATGGTGGGGGATTGCAGGGATCTCACTGCCTGCAGTACGTACAGCCAAGGGTTGAATGCTGGATGACACTTAACCCTTTAAAGTTGTCTGACAGGATTTTTTGGATGTACAGTGCTCTTAATCCAGTCACTAAGTGGGGGATAGTGGAAGCAGGCTGTGACTGTCAGTCCTGAGTGTCATTTTTAAGTTTCTCCCATAGATCTGATGGCTCCTCCCCTAGCTTATGGCCAGCAGCCCTTCTTGGGAACTACCTCTCTCCAATTTCAAAAGGTGTTTTGCTGTGTCTGTTGGACACAGACACTACACAGCCTGCATGCTTTTTTTTTATTTTTCCATGGCACAACAAGGTTCAGTGAAGCAATACTGGGGGATTCAACCAGTCCTGGTTCCAGGAAATCTCAATTATTAGGCAAAAATTTATTTTATTCTGCAGACTGTCAGGAAGGACTCCAAAGGCCACATGTGTTCTACGAAGATTATTATCTGAAAGTTCTCTATCTAGACTTGGGTGTTTTTATTATGTCTGTTGATATGCTACTTCATCCCCCAAGTAAATCACCTATACCTTCCTCTTCTGTCCTCCCCGTCAGTACCCCAGCTGCTACCCAGTGTGAGTGGGAGCAGGTACCTTGCCACAAATTAGAGACCACTGCATCCAAAAATTACTCTTAACCAAGGGCTATTCTGATCATTCACCGCCCGTTCTCAGCCATCTGAAATAAAGATTGCTTTAGTTTACCTGTAAGGTATTTACTAGAGTTTCAGGCTTTGTGTTCAGTACTAACCAAGGGTGGAGCTGGAATTCGCTTGGATGGTATTGTTATACCCACAGATGTTTTCTCAGAGCTTAAAAATGTCACAGTGTTGGGCCTCACTGGTGCTTATGAGTTTCCCACTGTCTGGATTTACCAAAATCAAGTTTATGAGAGATTTTAGCTGCATTCAAGATGGAAAAAAAGGGTATTGGAGTAACTGATCCAGCACCTACCCGCTCAGAGCCAGAGATATGAATCCAAACTCCTCAGTCTCCTTCTCCTGAAATTTGAGAAAGGCTGCAGTTACTTCATGCTCACTTCGATGAAATAAGAAACTGAAGAATCTGTTGGCATGAGTGGATGTTTCACAAATTAAGAGCAGCTTTTTATATGATGCAAGATTTCTTAAGCTTTCCATTATTCTGATTTATTAGTCCTCAAGACTGTGTGGAAAGTGAACAGAAAGCATACTTGAAAAAGAAATTAAATTACAAGAGCTTTCGCTATTCCCACTATTGGACTCCTGCATTTGCAACTTATAAGGCATGATTTTGCTGAACTGTTGTAATAGACTCTTGGATGGATGCATTTCGGAAAAGATTAACCCTGTCTTTTGAAAATCCTGGGTTTTTTTTTTTTTTTTTTTTTTTTTTTTTTTTTTTTTTTTTTTTTTTTTTTTTTTTTTTTTTTTTTTTTTTTTTTTTTTTTTTTTTTTTTTTTTTTTTTTTTTTTTTTTTTTTTTTTTTTTTTTTTTTTTTTTTTTTTTTTTTTTTTTTTGGTTTCTGCTTGTCCTCAAAGACATAGGTTCAGGCAGGCAAAACTATATCCAGGAAAGAAAAACATGGGAGAAATGAAGAGGAGTGTCTGACAGATTTTGCAAGATGGCAATTAGCTGGGACGTGTCCTTGCTGGGTTCATCCAGATGAGAAGTGACATGGACTGGTACTAAACACTGAAAGGTGAGCATCAGTGTAAACACTGTTCCCTGTACTCTGTGGAATGTCTGCCTGCAGCTCATTTTGTGTGAGACGCTGTAGCTGCTCCAGCCACATTTTGTGAGTTTAATAGAGATTCCTATAATGTTAGAGCTCAGGAAAAAAACCTAAATGGCTTTGACCATGCATTTGGAACCAAAAACCTAATTTCCTCCTGGTATGGCTGTTACGGGAGGAAGGTGACTCAGGACACATATTTGTATGATACAGCAAGGAGAACCAATCAGGGAAATGTTATTAGTATTGTATGCTGTCTGAAAACAAGATTCCTGTTTAAATCCAAGTCACTGTGACATTATTATCTTGCCTTCCCTTCCCTTCCTTTCTCTTCCCCGATATTTGATGGCAGGGCACTGAATTTTTTACCCTTCTAAACTGTTACGGTTTTGTGGTACAATATGTTTTATAATCTGGTCATGAAAAGAAGATTAGATATTTTATGGAGGTTTTTTTCTTCTATAAACAAAATGAAAACCAAACTAAAATCTAGAGATGATCTGAAATGGGATTGCTGTTCTCAATGTAGAAGAATGACAATTGGGATCACAGACAATAAATTTTAAAACAAAAATGCTATGACTATGTTGGGGTAGATTTATCACCATAAATCATTGGCATAAATAGAGGTATGTAGATTATCATCACTTGAGTATCTCATGTAACTGACATTTTCCTCCATTTCTTTATATTTTCACTAGAGTTTCAACAGCACAAAAAAATCAGAGAAGCAATAATACAAAAGAATCGGTATAGCCAGCCACTTACTACCCAGTGCTTTATTTTCTCCATTATTTTTTCAGAGTGTTTTGGGGAGTAATTTCAAACAGTCAAGTCAGAGTCCACCGAGAATTGATTTTTGTGACCTCACATATTGTAACAGAAAATTATAACAGGAAATAAACCATTAAGTGATAAACAAGGAAACATGGATACAATTACTTTCAGAACATAATTTTATCCACTCTAGTTTGAAAATGAAGAGATAGTACTGACTGGAACACCTCAATTCTGAATGCAAACTGTACAATCTATTATATTAAACAAAGTCAAAAGCAATGTGAAAGATCTTGAATCTATTCAAGGCATGCACCTCATTACAGACTTAGCAAATTAAAACACAAATAGGATTAGAAAAGAATAATGTAACAATCTCCCACTATGGTCCCTGGAGCATTAAGTCATAAATTGGGTTTGCATTAAATTGTGCCTGCAGTATTGAATTCAGGGAAAGAGCTATAGGCTGAAGATAAAGCTTGCTAGGCTAGCCAACTTTGGTATGGCTGTGTGTTTTCATAAACACACAATGAATTTGATGGAATCTAAAAAGGCATATTCAAAAACATGTATTTCATATCTTAATTAGGAAATACAGATATGGTGTGGCAACCCCTGGCTATACTATGCCAAAGCCAAAAGCTGCAGGCATTTGAAATTGTCACTTCACCTGAAGACGTTGTTTAAATAGGAAAGTTAAGCACTTTTCATCATAACACCTACTGTTTTAAACTACTCAAGTTTTCAGGTTTGCACAAGCCTCTAGTGTGTTACAAGCTTCTATTAAGTGGAGAAAACAAGCTTACCCAAAAGAATTGAGAGAAGCTGAGTTTTCATATTACAAATGTATTCTGTTGTTATGGGAACTGAAATGGTGAGCGATGTGAAAGGATCCTGAGCTAACAAAGACCAGCTTGATGATGTTATGGCAGCAGCTATACAAACTGCAAACACATTTGCAAGAAATAAATAGGGATTCTTTTCTTAAGGAGATACAGATTCGTGAAAAGTGTTGTCTCTAATGAGAGTCGAGTTCAACCTTTGTGTGACCCTAGACAAACTACTGAGTAATACTAGAAAATAATTTTGCTAATTTTCCCTTAATAAAGGCTTTATCTTTCAAAGGTGTATTATTACTGTCCTCATCCTCCTAATTGTCATTTCAGGGATCACTAACTGCAACTGTTCTGGTTAAGGTGCTTGTCGTTTCCTGTTGAAAAGGAGCCTTTGCATGATATTATAGATGATTTTTGCATCTTCTCTTTTAGGGATTTCTCATGGCTCCATTTGTCTCTAGAAGACTTTCACAATTTGGCAGGCAGAAAGCCCTTCAAGCTAGGGAGCTGTCTTTTCTTTGTCAATTCAGCTTCTCTCAACTTTCATTGCTATGATCTTTTAGCATCTGCCAGTTCCTTCCCCCAGTTTGCTCTGCACAGCACTCTACTAGCAGCATGCTAAAAATAACACAACCCATTAGTATTTTAAGTCTAGTCTCACAGCCAATGACAAAAGAGCCCACGCTATCCTGGAAACACTTGGATTTTGATCAAGTGGCTGGGAGAGAAGTGAACTTTGTGCAGTGACTGGGAGATGCTGACACCAGGAATTGGTGCAAACTTATGGGACTGCAAAACCTGTATCTAATCACTGGGATCCAGGGAGATCCACACATCCACATCTGAATTTGTATCAGGGCACCAACCAAATGGCATGTTGGGCTAAGAGCAGTCCACTCTTTGTCTCTTCCCTGCAAGGGTTTCCAGGGTTCAGGGGTGCTGCAGACCACCCTAGGAGAGTGCCATCTCCACAACTTGGACATGCCAGAAGCACCTCCTGTAAGACAAATTTCTTGTCATGTACCAATTGCAGTGAGGCAGATAGCAAAAAGGATTAGCCTGGCTTCCTAGGCACAGGATGCAGGGACACTCAAGGTCAGACCATCTGGTCCTGTCCAGCACAGGGGTGCTCTGGCTCTCAGCAGAAATGACACTCAGTTCTGGGGAAGAGGATGCTGAAAGATAGAGTATCTCAGGTTCATTGCAGTATGTCTAAACTGAGGCTACTGGGATTTCTTCCCTGATCCCAGGTCCCAGGGCACACACAAAGCTTGCCAATGGGCATGTGCCTGAAGCTTGTGTGCATAGGGCTGCACAATGCATGCTCCAACTAGGCTGCAGTCAGGGGATCAGAATTTTGCGGGTCAAATTGCACAATTTACTGACTCCTCATTTTACATCCAGTGAAGTTTAATTGTGGGTTGGGGTTGGGAGGAGTCTTCTCTTCCTCTTCAGTTTGCCAGTGGAGAATTTGTTGGCTAAACAAATCTTTCTCCTCCTCCTGGCTGACAGCTCCCTTCTGGAATAACCTTTTAACATTTTTCTTGATTTTCTTAAACAGCAAACATTAGACACATTAAGAACAGCAACAACAAAATCATTAAGCACTATAACATTCTCTGAGGAGCCAGACATATCCTTTAATTGGGTTATGGAAAATTCATTCCTCTTCTAGCCATTTATCTTCTTTGTTTATGCACATACCAAGTGACCCACTTCTGAGCATCAAAAATAACAACAAGGAAACAACCAAAGATTCTCCGTTATTAATGGATTTATGTACCATTTATTTTGCTTTATTGGAAACCAAATAATCAAGTACATTCATTCCTGTTAAACACAGCATACACTGATTGTCTATCATTTCTATCAGTGAAGCCAGTTCTCTTACTTCAAAGTCACAACTTGACCTCAGTGGGGAAAGGATTGGTATCATGCTTCCTTCTATAATGATTGATTGTTTGCATTAAGGTGGAGAAGGATAGACTGAAATTAGGGGTATACTGTACCTTTCTCCCTATGTTAGCTTACACCTCACCCATGCAGACACAGGGGCTATAAACCCAACATTATCATTTCAGGAACTAATACAATACACTACATGAGGCCAAATTCATCCCCAAATTTGCATGATTTATAACAAGTATAATGTATCTATTATCATGTAATGGGCAATGCACAGATCTGGGGCACAGATCTCTAATGAAAATTCTATGACTAAAAATAATAAACATGATGCATAGGTTTATAATAAAAATGGCTTATTAAAAGAAATAAGGCCTTGATCTCAATGTTGACCTAAAATCACTGAATTAGACAAGTAGACCTGTCAGAAATTAGTGACCAAAGAACATTACACACGTGGTGTGCTGATTGATTCATATTTTGGCATTTTAATCAAAACTCCCCAAAAGTCACAATGAGATGAAACAGTATCATCATTTTACTGAGGTTTTGCATCCAATCATTCTTGCTGTTCTTGACAAAACTATAAAAATAATGCCCATTTGATGAGAGCAGTACAGGAAGATAAAAATGGCAGTAGACATCACAAAAAGTGCTGTAGAAAATTACTTATATCAGGCAAAGCTGTTAATTAGCAAGGCAAGGATACTTTTCATTTTAACTGGCAATTAGCTGCTCAAAATTTACATGGATTAGGAATTAAAATGCAAGCCATATGGAAATAACAGAGCAGTGAGTGTATGTATTTAAAATGTATGTAAAAAACCCCAACAACTTAACCTGCTTCTTTAGCCCCCCCCGAAAATTTTTTTACATTCCATGTTAATTTTTATTTTCTCTGTTAAAACAGAGTTTATAAAGAGATGTAACTCTAAAGTTGCTTTATCAGCACAAAGGTGACTAGACATGAAATACTGTTCAAAAGCTGCTAAGAGGGCACCTTATGGTACTTAGAGAAGCTGATAGAAAAGGTTAAAGGAAACTGTCAGGGGGAGAAAGGTAATCGAACCAGGCTCCCAAAAAGAGAGAAAAATAAATAGTAAACACTAGGAACATAAAAAATATCATCTTTATCACTGTGCATGATGTAACTGCTGAATACCTGCAAGTAGATTTTAATGCCGCGTCAGTGACATTATCACTGCCTTTGATTTTCTTTTATGTTTTCTTACACATGCCCACAACCATGTCCATTTCTAAAAACTTTCCACAGAAGATGGCAAGGTATTTTTCCATGGGGAATGGATTGGCAGGAACCAAATCAGTCTCTTCCCTGAAGTAGAAATTTGTTATTTCAGGATCTAAAGATGTTTTGAGTGGGCACATTTTCTATTTTCATTCCCTGAGTTATTACGGGATATGAATGTCAATAATAGATAAGCACATCACAAACAGACTCAGCAAGTTCTGCCTTTTCTGCCCCTGGAGAGTCACCGCTCAAGCAATATCTCAGTGCTGGGGTGACAGTTCTCCCCGGAGGGGGACAAGAGACAAATCCCTTCCACTCCACAAGCCCCCTGGCCTGCACCATCTGATGAATTTATAGTCTCCAATACAGTTAGGTGTGTATAATTCAATGTATTGCTGAAGACCTGTTACTGTACTTTATAGCTGACATTACAGGGGATATTTTTTTCCTCAAAATAAAACAATATTTGTTTCCTGAAAGGCAAATGTGCTGTCTGTAGCTATCAGCAGCCAACAGTTGCTGCTGGCTAGAGCTAAAGGAGAAAAGAAGAGGTGGATTTTATTTTACTGATATTGGGAGGAATAATTTATCATTCACAGTGTGTTTTCAGGATCAGAGGGTCCGTTTGAAAGTCGCTATAGGATGACTGCTTTATTGTAAGATATTAAACAATTGCTCTAAAAATAAGGGTGAGAGAGGATATCCTGGCTTTCTGTGTGCTGCAACAGAATGTGGAGTCTTACATTGTACAGAACTCTGTGTCTAGGTATACTAGGAGCTGGTGTGTGGTGGGAGGTGCCTATTACTTTGACGGTCTATAACTATTTGCCGTCAGGATCTGATTCTGTAATTCCCAAGAAATGCATCAGTTCACTCACATAGTATGTCTGTGAGGTAGAAAAGTGAATAGAGTTTGGGGGATTTGGGCTTTCCTTTGTTTTTGGCTCCATAATAGAGCTTGGGAAAGCATTGATGAGTGCTTACGTGGCTTGCTTCTTGGAAGATAGAGCTACTTTGAGGAATTAAAGGTGAAAATCACATTCAGAAGAGTGTCAATCCAGAACTGCATGTTTGTAGAAGAACAACAAACCAACACCACAGTTTTCTACCCTGAGAGGACTCCACTGGACTTTTCTGGGGCCAGAGCAGAATTTACCCTTCCCTGAGGGATTACAGATAAGCTTCTCCTGACCTACAAATCCCTTGCTTAGAATGTCTATTTTTAACCTGTTCAAAGGATACTGGGTTTGAGATTTTTTGAGATAAAATATTCTTTTGAGAGCATATATTTTAAGCTTGTAGTGGACCAATGGACCTGCATGTCAGGTCAGATAATAGCTCTTGCAAAGAAAACCACATACGCTACTGACCCATAATACAGAGTCTTCCTATTTATTTCTTTATTTCTTTGTCGTTGCTTTTAAACTAAAGTAAAGGACATCTGGGGTGCAGGAACACTTCTGTGGAGAAAGAGCAATTCTTTTCTACCTCCAGGAGTCAGGATACAAGAAATTCTTCTCTTCCATGGTTTACATTTTTCTTAGGAAATAAATTCTACAGAGTAGTACAAGGAAAACCTGTCAATAAGCAGGTAGAAACATCTAAAGGTTGCCCTAGTAGAAAGCTGTGATAATACTACAGCTTTAAGAACAACATTTTAAAGGCTTGTGAAAGATCAGCAAATGGGTAAGGTGGCTTGGAAGGATGCAGAGACCTTATACAGGCTTTGCATGAAACAAAAAATGTGTACTGTTTGCATTTTGCAGCAATATAGTGCAGTTATTTGGCCCTTCTACCTCGGTGAGCCTGTACCAGAGGTGTATGTTCCTCCAGGTCACAGACCTGCAGTCCTTTGGCAGGTGTGAGGCAGGTGATGAACAGCTCTTGGCAGGACTCAGACATGGGTTTTGAGTCAGACTCAGAATATTTGGAGCACATCATGCCCAAATGACATGATGGACTGGGTCTGCCACCTCCAGAGCAGTGCATGACATAGTGGGGGCAACATGGGTGACATTTACTGGGTCACTGTACAAAGCTTATCTCCAGGTATCCCAAGTAGATCCACATGTCCATATATGAGGAAGGCAGCATGATTTAGGAAACAACTTGCTTTTCATAGAAAGCCTCAGAGCTTGGGCAGTCCATCAGCCTCCCCAAGAGTTCCTGTATCTCTTGCTGCTCACAGTTTACTTCTCCCAGGCGTTAGAGGTAATGAAGACGGGACGGTCTACAACTTTATGACAGTTCCATTTATTTCTACTATTTTCACATAAACCCAAGCAATGAGCAGCAGTTGCTTCCTCTGCAGCTTGATAAATGTCAGTATTAATTAAAATTGTTCAGAGGAGGGTCGAGTTTTTCTCCTCTCTCTGCACCAGGCTGGCAGGGAGGAGAAGCCTGACGGGCAGACACAGCTGCTGAGCTGTTGACTGGAAATGTCGTCACTGAGGCAAAGGAGAAGTAGCTGGTCTCCGGCAAAGGGGATTGGAAATAGTGGAAGCATTTTGTCACCTGCACCATGCTGCCACTCGGCACAATGTGGGGGAGTATGTCTGGATATGGGTCTTGAACTTAATCCTTTGCTCCCCTGGCTGGGAAGTCTGCGAAGGCAGCTGTTCAGCCCATATGGAGGGGATAGTGCTCCCTCACCACTGCTATCTAATGATGCTTTCCTGACTGACACTCAGAGAGAGCCCTTGATTCAAGAGAGAAGGTCAACACAAAACAACGCGTTTTAGGATGCAGGGGGAAAAAGCAGGGGATACCCCCCTCACTAAACTGCCCTGTGCCATCATGTATTTATAGGCACTCCTGACACAGACTGCACCAAGATTTTCATAAACCAAACATCTCCTGCCATCCTCAGGGACACTCAAGCAGCAACCATAATTGTGCTTCAGTGGTCGTAGATGTGCCTGTTTTCAACTGTGGCACATCTGAACGCAGCCAGGGCACCAACCTGGTGGTTGCAGTGCTTGCATCCTCATTTCTGTTACCACTATGAGCTCAGAGGAGGCCATTACAATCTACTGTAGCTAATTTTCATACAGGATTACAAAATAATTTTTCTTTTTCTTTTTTCTTGCCAAACTTTACTAACAACAGAAGAAAAGAAATTCAAATAAACCCACGAGAATTAAGTGCACATGTTCTGATTTGGACAGAAATGTACATTCCACCGACACTCAGGCACATCTCAACAACTTCCGCAGAGTGTTTTCCTTTGAGAAGGAGAAAACAGCTTGGCTGGTAGAGCAGGATCAATCCCTCTTTTGCAAAATGTTGCCAGGAAAAAGAAGTGAACAGTTTTACATGCACTTTCCCTAAGTTCTGCAGTGTTCTCTGATAAACTGAAGCAGAGACAGGAGAATAAGACAGACAGTAACTTCTCCAGATCAAAGGATAGATCACAATGAATAAAGAACTTGAAAGGTTTGGGAAGGTCAAAATAAGGTTTTCATAGTGCTGTGGTTTTTATTAGACACACATGGAGAATTAGGCTTGATTTGCAGAAGCACTTAGTGACAATAGGAAATATATTTCCCTTTGGCATCAGTAAAAATCTCATCTACAAACACAGGTGTGGAAATGTAACAAAGTGAACATCACTATTGTAAATGACAACTCAGTTTCACAAATGTATTGAGTTTTTTTCTGCTTCTTTTTCAGATTTGGGGTATGACAGGTTAGTTCTTTTAAATACCTTCTTATGCAGCTACACCTCAATTCAGGTATAAGCCCGAGTTCCCTTGCTCTTGTTTGAATTTACTGTAGTCTTTTGATGACTGCGTTTGCTTGTATTGAGCACTATATTTGTTTTCATTACTGGTCTGTATAAAGTATATTTTATCTAGCAATATACTGACTTCTAAAAGCCTCATTTCTAAGAAGACATCTGTCACCCCAAGCGTAGTAGTCAAAAGAACCCCTTAAGCAGAAATGCCTTCTACCAGCATAAAAAATAATAATCAGGACTCCTTCACCTGCCCTTCTGGTCTAATCTTAAAATGGTTTTGGATTCCTGTCTATACGCTCAAAAGAAACCTGGTTTCTGTAAATTTCCTTTTAATAAAAATGTGTTACCTATGATAAATATATATTGCCTAGGTCAAATGAATCTGATTGTGAAAACATATTGAGCAAAAGTATTGGTAGGATTTAATTTAATCTCTTAAAAAAAGACCAAAACAAACACCCACCAAAATCTGTAGCTATTGAATGCTGGTTTGAATTAGATTCTATTTGTTTTAATAAAAGTGTAATGGTCTGAGTGTACATATATTTGTTTTAGTGGCAGTGTACTGGATCCAATAAAACTATATTGGTTTCACTGCTTATGTCTCCTTTTCAGAGAAAATGGATTGAAAGGAAAAACAAAACAGACATGAATCAGCCAGTCCTGAGGTTTCTGCTCAACTCTGACCTCCAAATAAACTGGTAAAAACCCCAACTGTATTACTAAATATTGCTTTTAAATTGAAATATGTTTTAATGACAAGACTGCGCATGAGGGATTTAATTGTCTCTGTAAAGGAGAGCAGTGTTCAAGACTGGACTTGGCTGTGGTGTGTCAATGAATGTGCTTAGGGCTGCAGAAGCAGAAACTTAAGCTGGCTTTGGCTTCCCATTCTGCTGCTGTAAGTCAGGTCTGCCTGCAATGAAGGCGCTCAGCTGATCACCGCATATCTGTGACAACGGGATCAGGTGTCAGCAGCCTCAGCACAAGGGTATCTCTATCCAAAAGTGCAGGCACACAGCATGGATGTAAATCATGTCTGCATTGGGTGCTGGCTGACAGGGGCTGGCATGCCCACAGAGGCCCAGATACCGCCAGGGTTTTAAACACATTCCCCCAGGATCAGTCATTTCTATCATCTGAATGGGACGCTACAGTCATCTACTTTTGCACAAGATCTCACAAGTGTCTATGCTATCTACTCAGTGATGTTACCTGTACATGTTCCTGCAGGTAGGAAAGCAGCCAGTGAGGGGCTGGTCCGGAGTGCATTCATGGCAGCTTTTCGGGATGCTTTGCCGTAGCTTCTGCTAAATGGGAATAAGGATGTGCTCAGCAGTCTTAAGTGTGGTTTAACCAATTGTTTTACGTTTGCAAATTACACTATCCGCAATTTTCAACAAGATCTGAAGAGCGTAGTGCTGTGTAGTTGGTCAATGCCTGTGTTGAACACGGAAACTGAGATCATCATGCCTTCATTTGTCCACTGTGCCAGTGCTCCTAAAAATGTCACCAAGTACCCTTTCTAACTTGTCTAAACTGAATTAAAAAAGGAGAAGGCATTCCTGTCATTTTCCAAGCTTTACAAAGCTTGTGGTTTTGTATCACCTTTACAGCCAGTGCAACTGGCCGTGAGAGCTCCACATGATGACTCTGAGGCTAGAAAGGACACTTCACTCTCAGCACAGCAAGCACCATCTGCATATTTGCAAAAGGATGAAATGGATGCTGTTGATTGGCCTTGCTTTTCACATACTTTAAATCGCTTTAAGCTGACAACCCAACCTGAGTAATGCTTTATTTGATGCCGTCCTTCCTTTCAGGAGACTGGAATCAGGTTGTGTGAATCTAAATCTGCGTGTTATTCCTTCTTGAGAAAACATGATCTGCATTGACTCATTTACAGTTTGTGCTGAAGCAGGTGCCCCTGGAACTATGGGACCCAGTCCAAGTGAGAAGAATTTGGCTGCAGCAGTAGTTTAGCTGTGGGAGAGGATATGGCTGCAGACTTCTCCAGCCTTGGCTCCTCAGAAAACTGAATAAAGAAATAATTCAAAGAAAAGCAAAATATCTGTTAGTGAAGCAATATACAGGTGAAAATCCAGCTGAGGAATAGGCTTGAGAGTACTAAACTGAGCATCACTGACAAAATCCCCATGACCTTGCGGAAGTTATATGCACTGCAATTGGTTCATTTACCCCAGAAACAAGCTAACTCCTGAGCCCAAGGTGGCCAAACTAAATTTGTGATAGCTGTGAGGGTTCCACTGCCATGCACTGCCATGATGGTGATGAAGGTGTGAGACCTCAGGAAGCATCTAGATAACAGATTTGACAGTGCTAGGGAAGATCAGTGAGTGCCGGTAAATAAGCACACTGTAGACTTCATGGTGACATTCTCTGAGATGCTCCCTGCACAGGGACATGCAGAAATGCAGATAGTTGTGAGGAGCTGACAGAGGAGTTTGGGATTTTTGAGAATTTGGGAAGTTCTTGCAGCAGCCTACCCAGGAAAGATGGGCTCTGCCATAATAGAACCAAATAGAACCAAGTAGTAAGTAGTTATAGTATAAAGGGTTACAGGAGAGTTTTGAACTGTCATAAATCTGAGTGCAGAGGAGTACACAGTCTGAGGTGACACCACCTCCAGGGGTGAAAACATAAATTCTGTATCAGAAAGGGATTGGATAAATTAAGGGAGGACAAATCCCACCAGGGTCATTAAATTCTATGGTCGAGTTCCTCCCAGCTGCTGGGAGCTGGAGGTGTAAGCGGGGGATTTAGCAAATCACGTGGTAAAAATGAGACTTCACAGTCTCTTTCTTGATGCACGATCCTTGCATTGGACAGAGTGATGGAGGTGACGAAGAAGAGATCTGTAAACTGCTTGCTCATCTAAAGATTGTCTGCCTGGGCCCATGTTCTGCACAGTCCATCTCTGTCCCATCTTTCCTGCCACCCTGGCTCCCTCATGGCCAAATGTAGTGCCAGCCCCACATCTCAGCCTCCTCTAGCCGATCCTGTGCCTCTGGATGAGTCAACACTGACAGCTTTTCTGCCAGCTTGGGGAGGTTGCAGCAGCCTGAGCAGTTTATGCAGGAAGCTTCTACTCCTTTTATCCCCTGGTCAGGCATGTGGGAGACACCTTGTTTGAGTCCTAAATATGTTTCACTTAAGCCATGATGATGGTGTACTAAAGTGCTGTAATCTTTGCTAGGTCTCTCTTTACATTGCTGTAATTACCATAATAAGCTGTGTTAAGTGACTCTTTTATAAGTAACAACAACATAAAAATATCTCAGCATGTTTTCCTTTAATGAGCTACAACTTCTGTGTAATCTTCTCTACACTTCTTCAGTGTCTCTGTGATGGATGCAGCACTGTTTTCATCTCCTGATCATAGTGTTGCTTCACCCCTGAACCAGCAATCTGGCCCTGGGACTCTCAGCCAGGCTTCATACGGGCTACCCCAATCTGCTAAATGCAGTGGTGATGATGCTGAGTGATGCCAGTATGAGGCATAAGAACATTCCCCCTGCTCAGCCCCTCTACCAGCAGCAAAGTTTCTGGAAAACCTCATGGAGCAAGCAAGGCAACTTTGTTTGCAGGGGGGGCACGTTCATGGCCACGGCAGTGGGCCCTGTCAGCATGTGGGTCACACTGCCTGGATGCTGCAGATGCTGCAGGGAATGCATTACCATCACCTTCATCTTGTGTCCATTTAAGGACACTGTGGAGAAAGTGATGACGAAAGGAATTGATGCTCAAATATTAAGGCAGAAGTTCATTGCTGGGGCCAGTAAGTGATACAAGTGACTACAGGTTAGCTGTGAAGCAGAAAGGGTTTTGACTATGTGGCACAGGGATTTGAGGGACAGCTGCAAAAGCTTTCTCCATCATTGCCGCTGGCAGAAAGCACTAACATGGTTGGGCAGTGCCTCCGCTCCAACCATCCATTCACACCACTGCTGCCCATCTCCATCAGACCGGTCTCGAGGAACCCCTCTGCCCCTCAGCCCTCACCCCCCGAATGCTGCTGCGGGAGATCCAGCGCGGGGGCATGGAGCACGGTCCAAAAAGCCTCAGCCAATTACGCTGCCGTAATATCACATCAGCTAACTCACAGTGTGACTGCTTATGGCAGATGGACGAACACTTGTCGGTTATCTGGTGCTGAGTGAGAGGCAGATTTATTTCCAGAACTTGCGACTCTCATTTCTCCCAGATGAAGCTGCAAGGCAGAGTGTGCATCTGTGATACTTCTTTTTTCAGGTGCAACTATGCCGCAGTGAGGTCTGTCACCAAAAGTGATGGGATTTTTGGCGTGTTTGTACGGGTAATGCAGGAAGGAGAGTAAAGGCATCTCTGTTTTCCATAGCACTGTAAGCTGCTTGAATTCATTCAAGCATGAACTGAATTTCCAAATCTCAGCCATACCCTGTGTGCACTGACAGCTGGTTGACCATCAAAGGAGTGCAGGGCCCTGTAAAGGAGGGTGAAAAACACTGGGTATCTGCATTGGGGTGATAATAATATGCACTCTAAAAATAAAGGAAACATGAATTGCCACCTTGGATCTGGCCAAAGGTCCACTCAGCCCTGTCTCCAGTCCTGGCTGGCTGCAACACTGACTCTTTTGGGGTAATGTAAGGAAATTTTTAAGTCAGTTGTGCTGACTTAAAACCTAAAAACAGCACGTGGGCTACAGAAGTAACTGCACTTGCTACAAAAAATGCATTGTACACTTTCTGTCAACTTTTCTCCAGTAAGATATCAGTGCCACACAACTGCTTGCAGGTAGGATCTAACAGGGACTGAAATACATTGGGAGGTGTGAGATTTACTGAAATCCATAAAGTAGCAGCTGCAAGAACCTCACTTACTAACAACTCACCAAGGCTCTTTATTTTTCAAAATATCCTTGTTGTAGGAAATTTGAAAAAGATGTCCAATGTGCAAATGTCCATGAAAGACATCAATATTGCTGCTGAGGGCTATCTCCTTTTTAAAAAGGCACTAAATGTCTTTATACTTTACCAAGGGTTTTTTTAGGGGCTGAAGGATATTTCTTGGGACCTGGTCCTGAACTCAGCTGCTTTTAGACCCTTCATTTTTAAAGTGTTCTATGAAGGGCTATTAGTACCTTCTGACCAGAAAACATTATTGGTAGAAAGAGAAGAGGAAAGTACACATTAAAAAGATACTACCTTTCTGAAGAGTTCTCTCTGTTCATTTTTTATTGGATCCAGCTAGAATAACAAAAATAATTTCATTTGGAGGAGGTCAAATATTTTGAGATGCCAGTTTGTTTTTTTTTTTTCTTCCCTGAAAAAGAAAACACAAGTGAAACACAAGGGAAACAAAAAAAAATCAGCTGCTGTGCTTATAGCAAGGAAATCTGTTTATGTATGATTTGAAATCAGAGCAGAGTTTCACTTCATTCTGTCTCGTGTTGTTGTGTTTCATATTTCATGCTTTGGTTAACACTTATTTAGTCTATTCCTGGAGGCTGTGACAGGTTGTGTTGAAAGTTTTTAGACTTGCTGAGCATACACTCTCCACAGAGCATGTCAAAATGAGAGGAACAAAGAATTCATTCATTTTTATGCAAAACAAAAAAAGAAATCCTTTTAATAGTTTAAAGACCCAGCCTTTTCTCCTGACATTGTAATATCAAACATGTAAGCCATCAGCACACAAACCGTCCACAGCTTGAAGAAAACAAAACAATTATGTATGGAATTTCCTTTCTGTAATTCAAAGAAATGTAAGTGCAAGATTTGGTTCTCCTGAATTCAGGTGAAATAAAAATTTAAGTGTATTAATTTATCCCCCCCAAATGCCTTTTTCAGCCAATTCTAATTTTAGCCAGTTTCAGTGGCTTTATAAAGGCTTTTCCTTCTTCCTAGTCACATCTCTGTGGGGAAGGAAGATATGACCAACATTTATTCTGGTGCAAAGTCCTCACTTCTCCCCAGATTAGTCTTGGAGCAGTCAGTGTGACTGGAGCATGAATGAGGGTGGTATTAGTGCACTGCTTCTACCCAGCTGAGACTCTGATCTCCTGCCTCAAGGGTTTCACCAGGGTCTAACAGCTGGACATCAGCTGGGATGACTTGAACCCTAATTGTGTCTCTTGTGCTGGTTACTGCTAGGAGGAGGGTAGAGAGATGTGCCAAGGGCTTCCCTGGGCTCTTGGCTCTCTCCTGCTTGGGGACGTTTTGCCTCCCAAGCCTGGGAAGTGACATCAGTGTTGAGTACACTTCACTGTTACCCAGCTCCCTTATCAATCTGTCTCTAAAACATGCAACAGAGAGGCCCTTTAAAAATCACGAGGAAGAGACTCTGCAGCAGTCATTTTGACTTCCAGGCTATTTGAAGGTGTGCACAGAGATACACTCACACACACACCTGCTAAATCACCAGGCAGGCAGTGCAGCACTACTTTTTCATTACTATCTCTGCCCCCCAACCCATCCCTCTGTTTGATGTCCTGGGAAAGGCAATTATCCAATTCCCTTTCCTCGAAGCCTATCTACAGGCTCAGGAAACACTTCACCACACGGGCAGTGTATGACATCTAATAACATCCTCAATCTTGCTTTATAGACATAGCTGCAAACAAATTTATTTTTTTCACAAAAACCTTTGGATTCTCTGAATTTGTCTTCTTTGGATTTCAAGTGTAGATTGTGCATTTTTTGGTCACCCTGTTTGTTGCAGGTGATTTTTTGTGGGTAAAAAATAAAACAAGGAGCAGGGTGAAGGCTGGCATTTCTTATACCAGTGAGCACTGCTGCTTGCTTGAACTGACACTCATCCCTGGTCTCTCCTGCTTGCCTGTGCCATTGAGGTAATTCAACCTGCTGCCGTGTCATTGTTACAATAATCTTGGGCTCCTGGACACCAGTCTGAGTATGACAGTCTCGCAAAAACAACGTCACATTCATCTCAGGCAGGCTGTGTTTCGCCTGTACAGCTTTATTCCCCATGGCTGTCGCGATGACTTCCAGTCATCAGTCCCCTCTGTGGCAGCTCAAGGCTGGGCAGCATGAGAAAGAGGAGCTGGACATGACATTTCCTTCCAGTTATGGCTTTTCTAGACCTACCTTTTTTTTTTTCTTTCTCTCCAAGAGCAAAAATCTTCACTTGTGTTGGTGGTTATTGCCCCCTTCCGTG
This sequence comes from Empidonax traillii, assembly GCF_003031625.1. Lineage (NCBI taxonomy): Eukaryota > Metazoa > Chordata > Aves > Passeriformes > Tyrannidae > Empidonax > Empidonax traillii. The sequence goes on from NW_020955210.1 coordinate 1,808,582, forward strand.
CTCTGACCTCAGCCATGTGCAAAGCATGGGGACGTCTTCAGGTTTGTCCCTACAGTTCGTCCACCCCTCTCTGCAAAACTCAAACATCTCTTCTTTTCCAACCTGGTTGGGTTTTTGAGAGCTTTCTGCTCTCAATGTCAGGCTCTTTGCAGTTTTGCTTCTTTCTATTTATTGATCTTGATTCTTCCACAAAAGCTAGCATTCCGTAGTCTGTTGTTTTTTTTTTTTAACAAAATAGCTCTCATGCATTTTTCAGTACTGTTTCCCATGCACAGCCTACAATTCCTGATTTATCCACAGGGCCTTAGTTTCTTTCTATCCCTTCTCAGCTTTTGCCAGTAAGGTTTGTTCTATTAGGGGTTCAGAAAAGGGGCAATTGGGATAAATAAAATTTATTTTAAAATATAGGTTCATGCAGTGATATAGGTTCATGTAGTGCCTTTTTTTTTTTTTCCCCTCTGCCTTTTATACTCTGGATGCATTTTTGGTTTATGAACCTTTCCAAATAGTAGTTATACCTTCTTAGACGTGCAAAGAATAATTCAGGACAATTCAGCCCAGTACTGTAGCTCTCACTCCCAGACGAAGTCTCCTTCAGTGAGTGTTGCCAAGGAGGAAAGATGCCCATTAATAGCCTCTCAGCTGCCAGTCAGCCAGCCAGAGGCAGCCAACCCCGCTTTACATCGGGAAGAAATGGCTCACGGAGGAGTCCTGTTGCTGAGCTCTCAGGGATCACTGCTGAGACCCCATGATCTGCTGGGTCTGGTGCATGGGCATGTTGAATGTTGCATGTGCTTGTCCTTGGTGCAATGCAATTGAGGCTGTGCTGCCCCGGAGCCTGGCAGGACTGTGGCAGGTGAGGGTGCTCCGTCAGTGATACCATTGCAGCAGGCAAGCTTGCGGGGGTGAGATGAGGCTTCTCCTGGGATTCTGCCCTGCCCTGCAGAAGTGCAGCTCTCTTGCATTAATTGGTGCTCTCCTCTCACCTAAGATCAGGTCTGAGAAGTGCAAAGGCCTGTGAAAATAAAGAGCTAAAGGGAAGAAATTTATTCCTGTGGATACCAGAGGCCACTGCCACAAGAATGGGAAGCACTATTGTCAGCCTGACAGAGCGGGCCCTTTCTTTGAGATTTTGGACAAAACTGGAAAAGATTATTTGGCAATGTGCAGCCTTTAACTCTGCCTATCCACATCTGGATGTATTTGACCTTCCAGAAAGGTACTTGTCAACCCATGGGCCAGAGCCCACAGGCGTGGGAAAATGGCTGTGAACCACTAGGATTTCAAAGACAAATCAAAGCCGTGTACATCAACCTCACGCCTCATACATCCACTCTAGCAAACAATAATCAAACTTTCCAAGTTTTGTCTAATTTTTATTGGGTTTTACAGTAAAACAACTACAGAAATTAAATTAAAAATTACAGAAATGTTATCTGAGGTGGTCATTTCTGTATTTCACAGAAATGCTTTCTAGCTAAAGCACATTGTAACTGAGAAATCCTGCTCTACAAATCCATCCTCTGCTCAAATTTACATGAACATATTCACGGATTATATCTGACTATGTAAGTTGAAGGAAGCAGTGGTGGTACACAGCAGTGTGAATAGCAGCAAACACCCATTAAGAGCTAGTGTCCCATTAACATCTGGCTAGATGATGCCAATTTGTTTCTGGCTTTGGGGGTTTTTTAAATCATCTCTCACATCCAGTGGCCAAGACAGGGATTGCGTTAGTGGATTAGTGTTGCTAGTGGCTTCAAAATGGATTCCCTTTGCCCAGGCTTCCCAGCTCTTTCCTGTTTGTTTTCTGCAGACATGAGAGCGATGGAGCCTGGATTGCCTGAATTCCCATGAAAAGACCATTTGAAGTCTGCACGCTTGAATACTGCCATATAGCAGAAGTGCTGGGCTGGAATGACAAAGCTCTACAAGAGCCTCAAGCTTAAACTTAATGAGGGACAAAAATTTTTCCTCCACCACTGCTGTGACCATTTCTCTTCAGCCTATGTTCTGCAATTAGTACATTTAAAAGGGACACTGCTTAACACAGTAGGGGTTCAAGTTCACTGGGAAATCTTTCTAGAGCCCAGGCACACAAGCAAGTGAATGAGGTTTTGACTGTGCCTGGAGTAGCAGGTGCCATTATTCCAAGTGAATGTAATAAAAAGATTTCATTTCGGCTCTGAACACAGACAGCAGAGACTGCAGTACCGCAATTTTTCTAAGGCTGAAGCTTTGAGGAAAACCCCTCTGGTTTTATCCAGCAGGACAAAATTTATGTTATCAATTTAAAACTCTTCCCCGATCACAAAATTTGCATTTCTTTTGATAGAGAGAGAAAAAAAAAAACAAACAACATGATACTACTCATGATGAACTCAGCTCTCTTTTGAACAGGCAGGTTGAAATACTTGTAGCAGCCCCTTCACAGTCTATCTGACCTGTTAGGAAAGAAGAAAGATAATAAATTGGACAAGTACATTTGAATTACAAATAAATTAGAGGAAGCCACAATCAAGGTACTGACATTCAGTAAGTGGAAAAAAGAAAGCTTTTGTGTGGGTAAATTATCTACTGTGAATTATTTACTCAGCTCTGCTGTGAAGAGCTCTCAGGATGGGGCAGACAGCAGCAGGTACTTTGTTTGCTGGTTCAAGCTTCTGGTCCTGAGAATCAATCTTCAACCATAAAGAAACACTGCTGACTCTTCAAGTGTAATTTATTCAATAAGATGATTCTTTTCTTTTTAGGAGGAATGCTGCAGAGATCCTTGATTTTCATTTGTCTTTGTCTGAAGATGTAAAATACATTTGCCATATTTACCATTTCAAGCTAATTTCTCAATATATTCATTTATTCATTTGGGATATAGGATTGTGAAGGGCTCTGCTGACTTTCAGACACTGCTATTAAAAATGGAGATAAACCTGCTGAAGAAAATTTACCTCTATTTCTGTACAGCAGGTAAGTTTAAAACCAACTTTATATGAGAGGACCTGGTTTTTTGTATTTTTTTTCATCAAGTGCTTTTTAATATTTGTGAAGAGCAGTGGTCTCCTCTGTTCCCACGACAACTTGCATCTCATGAGGGTCTCATTTCATATGCAGAAATAAAATTTTCTCCAAAGGCATTGGTGCCTCTCAACCCAGCCAAGGCAGCATCAATCCTTCTGCTGCTTTCAAGTCCTTCAAACCAGGAGAAGGGAGTCATGGTTTGGAGGGGTAAAGCATGATATGGGCTGGAATAACACAACCATGAAAGTGCTCCCTGGGACAGGCAGAGCAAGGTGTTCTATACCTTTTGCATCTTTATATTCCAACTCTATATACACTTCAGGTTTATACTGGGTTATTTTTAGGTCATTTCAGGAATATATATTTCTGCAAGAGCTATTTCTGTGAGCTCTGCCAAACTGGAAACTGTAGTAGCTATACATCACCCACAAAGATGTATACCAGGCAGCCACAGTCATTCTCTTCCTTGGTACTCCTCACAGCCCTCAGGGAGAAGACATATCAGTCTGTAAAAAACAAAGTGCCACATAAATGCCCCCAGAAGGTTCTGGAAGAGCCTGGCACTCAGCAGAGCTGCAGACACCCATCCTTGCTGGAAGCAACACACATGCACCCATCACCCAGGCAGGCTCTCCTTGTGTAGACACTGAGGGGGGCAATGTTGGGGTATAGCCCTTGCTGCCCCCTCAGAGCTGCTCTGCTCTGTGTTCTGAGGTGATGAGAAAAGAGGATGGGAGTTATTCATCAGGCTGTGTGAGGCTGTTTGTCTGATAAGCAAGCCCTGCAACGACTGCTGTAACTCCAGATGTTGTGGTTTGCAAGGTTTGGAAATTCCTTGTGTTAGAAATGTTGGCCTGGGTTTGGAGTCCTGGAATTTAATCTGAGACCATCTTTCAGTCATCAAAAATGCATCATGAGCTGACCAGTAAATTTGCATTTCTCCGGGTTTGGGTGCACTTGCGAGGGTTTGATGCATATGGAAAACACAATGTGCCAGTGGATCCAAGGCCCTTCTGGGGCAGGGCAGAAGGATGGCCCTAAACACAGAAGTTAACAGAGCCTCTTGCAGTTCATTTACAGTTTTTCAGGATTTGAACCAGAACCATTCTGTACATGGTGCAGTAGGGCACTGTGCTATGAAACTTGGTCAAACCTACAAAGCACAATTGCTTCTCTCTCGTAATCTCTGACAATGCTCTCGAACTAACAAAAAGTAACTAAATCTATTTTTATGGCATGATCTTTTCCAAGTTTGGGTGTCAGAATTTTGCTGTATGCCTCTTACTTACAAGACACAATGTTGTCAGCATTATGGGGAGAATTTTTTACTGTAAGACTGACTTTTTCCTTTATCATAGAAGTATGGATCAGTTAAATTCTGCTGTACATAGGAAACTAATTTTCCACAAAAGAAGTCAACAGAGAAAAAGAATTTAAACACTAAATTAACACACCCCCCCCAACATAAGCAATGTTTTAGCCTAATGCCTCCTTGATGTCCAGAAAAAAATTTTACTAAGGGAGCTTTATAAGGAATTTGTGGAAAGTAGATCTAATATCTGATGTAATGTAAGTTATGGGCTTCATTGGTCATTTTTGTCTATGGGAAGGGGCAAAGGATGGAAGAGCAGAGTGAGTCTGCTGGAAGTCTGTCAATTGGAAACATTACCCAAACAGTGAGATTGCATGGCTGCATGCAGACTCAAAAAGACACAGATAATCAGATACCAGTGCATGCCTTTGAAAATGGGATATAAACATTAGAGGAAAGGATGCAAGGACAAAGAGAGTAGCACAGTTTTAAAATACAGAGGTTATTTAAGTGTATGTACATGTGTGTGTGCACTTACGTGATAACCAAGCAGGATAAAGAACTCAGATCTGTCAAACAATTATATTGAGTTAAAGGCTCATTTATAACGATTGACATTTTCCAAGTCCCTCCTTGAAACTGTGCTGGAAACTATATTAAAAAGCAGTACAGAGTGGTGTAAAATACATGGGGAGGCTGAGGAGGCATGCAGCAATGGGAGCTGTACCACCTAACACATCCCTCTATAGTAGTAGCTCAACTTCTTTCCAGGTGCTAGAAGTCACCTGTTTGCTCCTCGAGGTTGACAGAATGCTTCTGGCCTGGAACAACAAATTCTTCCTCGGTCAGCCCCATGGTATGGTTTAAAAGTCAGCATGGGTCTGGGACTACAGGTGGTTTAGATGCCATCACTCCTTTCTTAGAAGGCGATCTTGATTAGAATACAATGTATTTCAGCACGTGAGCATCACAATGAAGCAATGCCTTCCAAATGAAATGGCATGATTTGCACTCTGGCTGTGGTCCTTGGGTGTCACATGCCACCACCAGCTTCAAGGTGAGAAATGGTCAATAAAAGTGGCATACCAGTGTTTTTGTCTGATCTTCCCTCCTTTCTTCATCTCACACTCACCTGGAAAGGAATTGAAACCAGTAGTTGGCTTCAATAACATTTCTTTGGGGAAAAAAACTGAAGTAACTGGAATTTAAGGAGCTGGCGAACTGTGGCAGCAGAGGGTTTCTAGAGGCTCTTTGCATCTTGTTGTCCATAACAGGGCTTTATTCCTCTTGTGACTCAGGGGCAGGAAATGGGAATCTGATCAGAAAATGAGTTTGTTCCTACTGCAGGAAGCCTGAAACTGAGATGAGCAAATACCATGTGCAAAGTCCTAATGCAATGCGACATGTCAGAACTGCATCATGCTCCAAACACAGCAGAAAAAAAGTTGTTCAACAGTTTGAATTAACTGAAACTAGGAAGTATTTCTGAGCCATTTTTCTAAGTGCTGTCTATATAAGAAATGTTGCTGTTCCCGTACAAAATATGTAAGCATGTGTCATAGCTGGAAGGTAAATAGTGTGCACTCAGTGCTCAGGCATCCTCTCCATTGAGGGAAAGAGAAGTTTCTATGAAAAACCTCCCAAATGCTCTGGGAATGTAGCCTCAAGCACCAGGGGTCCCAATAAGAAAAATATTTTACATATTGGAGAGCACACAGAACCCACCAAATACATGTACACACACATTTCAAAATCCCCTATGCACTTGCCTCTGAATAGACTGTGACATTTCTAATAATCTGCTAAAAACAACATACACTTTAGGCTGAAAGATGTCATCAATTGTACCCTCACAAAGTTTGCCATTGATACCAAACTGAGTGTAGAAGTGAACACTTCATATGGGAGAGCTACTCTGCAGGAAAACCTGGATAGGCTGGAATACTGGTCTAACAACTACATTATGAAGTTCAGCAAGGACAAATGTAGGGTCTTGCACCTGGAAAAACATAATGCAGGACTGCAGCACAGCCTGGGAGCAGCTCTGTGGAAGGGGACCTGGGGATCCTGGTAGACAACAAGCTCAATATGAGTGAACAGTGTGCTTCTGCAGCAAAGAAAACTGACAGGATGCTGGGTTACATAAACAAGAACATCACCAGCTGAGACAAAAATGTCATTATCCCCCTGTACTCAGAGCTTGTGTCATGGATTAACCCCAAACAGTAGCCAAGAACCGCACAGCCCCTCATTCCCTCTTCCACCAGTGAGATCAGAGAGAGAACTATAAGCACAAAAGCTGGAAAACTCATGGATTGAGATAAAACCAGTTTAATAGGGAAAGTAAAAGTCACGCATGCAAGCAGAGCAAAGCAAGGAATTAGCTCTCAGGCAGAGCTTCAGCCATCTTCAGGAGAGCAGAGCCCCATCATGCATAACGCTGACTTGGAAAGGCAAACGCTACCATTCCAAATGCCCCTCCCTCCCTCCTTCTTCCACCTCCACCTTATATACTGAGCATGTTGTCATATGGTATGGAATATTCCTTGGGTCGTCTGGGGACAGCTGTCCTGGCTGTGTCTCCTCCAAGTTTCCCATGTGGTCCCAGTCTCCTTGCCAGTGTGGCAGTATGAAAAGCCAAAAAGACCTTGGGTCTGTGTAAGCACAGCTAAGCAATAACAAAAACTTCTGTATATTATCAACTGTGTTTTCAAAACAAATCCAAAACACAGCCCCTTAATAGCCACTGTGAAGAAAATTAACTCTACACAGCTTATCACACCATGCCTGGAATACTGTGCTCAGTTTTGGTCCCTGCTATGCAAGGTAAGATGTGGACAAGCTGGAGAGGGTCCAGAGAAAGGCCACAAAGATGATCAAAGGATGGACTGCCTGCCATATGAGGAGAGGCTGAGAGAACTGTTTCAAGTTTGTTCAGCCTTAAGAAAGAAGGTCTAATATAGACCTTATTACCATGTTCCAGTATTTAAAGAGTGGCTGCAACGGACATAGACACTCCCTTTTTAAAAGGAGTCACATGGAAAAGATGAAGGGTAAGGGGTACAAGTTAGTTCTGAGGAGATTCCTATTGGGCACAACAGGAAGATTTTTCACAATGAGACCAATCAGTCACAATGATAATTAGTCACTCATTTTTCACAATGAGAACAATCTCCCCAGGGAGGTGGTAGATTCCCCAGTGTTGGAACACTTTTAAGATTCAGCTGGACAGGGTGCTGGGTCAGTTTGATTTCTTTCCCACCTTGTAGTCTATGATTCCCTGATTCATTTATTTGTGCTTTCATTCTTCCTCTCTCTGTTCAACCTTGAATGTAGGGAGACACTTTGGTCTCATGGGGTTTATCATTGCACTCTGGCTGAGCAATATCTGAAGAGAGTATGCACTGAAAGCGTGGAAGCCTCTGACAGCTGAGGCAGATGATGGTAAGGCTGGTGAAGGAGTGTGCTGCCTCAGGATTAAACAACAACTGGGGACAGCAGTAGCTCTGGCACAATCTGCCAGCATTCATATGCATACCAAAAAGCTTTCAAACCTCCTCCACTACCAGGCCTTTCTTCTATCCTTCTGGCTGTGGTGCATCCCCAAGGCTGCTATATGATTAACAGTTTCCTGTGAAACAGTCACCAGGTTTGAAGAGATACATGGAAAGATTTGCCTATGGCAACCTGGCCGGGATAGCTACAGTCCAGGCCCTCCACAAGATGACTGCAGAGGAACTGCAGAGCTTCTCTTTGTCTCCTGCCAGGTGAGCGTGGCAGTCCTCAGATGCAGTGGGACTGTCATGAAGCTGCCTCACATGTGATCCAGGATTAATGCAGTCTTAAGGCATTGTAAGGGATATTTTCCTATCAGGTGGGCTAAAGTACCACTTTTAAAGCTACCATAACTGTGAGTAGCATGGAGAGATTATAGAGATACAAAAGATCTTCAGACTATTATTATTACTATTATTATTGCTGAGTGCAGATGTCCAAGTTTCAAGAGGCAAGGCTGATGAAATTTATAGCTATATTAATAATCTTCATCATATCCTTTGCATGTTTCTTTAAAACCCATGAGATCATCTGCTGCCTGTTAATGGAAAGTAGTTTATTTTGAAGGAGGAAGAACTGACAGATTTTTGTTCCCATGAACTGTATAAGAAATCTAACAAACCAAATGCAGATGGATCAATACAGGCTGTTCTTTATTTATCACCCACTGTCTTCCTCACTTTATTTTTATGGCTATTAAAGATGCTATCATCGATATACCATTTTTGACTGTCTCTATATAATGTATACACTGGACAATGCTACCATTGTTATTCATGTAAAATGCTGGGGTATTGAATGACCTAGGAAAGTGGTGTAGCCTGTCTTGCATTTCTGCTGCACTAGGTTTAGCCAGGGCTAGATCTCCAGTGAGTAACATTTCTGTTCCACTCCAGGAGGTGTGAGGGAAGTTTGATCTTTGCTCTGAGTATTTCTGCACTTTCAAGTGTGCTTGAGTTTTCTCTTAGGTGGGACTTTGGCAGGGGAGTTCTTGGGCTCTATGCTTCATTAAAGTCACTCCCTTTGGACTTGTGATCACCAAAAATCACAGCAGTGCTTGACTGCAGCCCTTTGATGATGTGATTTCAATTAAAACTCACTACTTGCTACAGATGAGGGGGAGTCATGCTCCAAAACGTGACATTTCATCAAAAGTAAACAACTGACAGAACATGAGTGAATCTGAAGCTTGACATGGCTTATCCTTGCCTGCACTGACTGACAGCGTTGTGTCAGCTAATTTGACTGTTGGCAAGAGAATTAAACCTGCTTGTGGAAGCATGGGTATCAGAGGTTAAAGCGTCTGTGCTGCAGTTCTGATTGCAACTGCTGGACAACACAGTCACCCACAAACTAGTTTTAAATGATCCACCCCAAGACTGGTAGCAGTCTAGAAGTGGGAACCAAACTCAACAATGACTAGTCATCCCACTGCATAGGGAGATTTACAGCCTGCCATGTACTTTCAGTTTAGGATCTGAAACTGGACATGGAAAGCTTGATTTTCCAGGTAAGTCAGCTCAGATCCTTTTAAAGTCAAAGCAAAGCAAAGCAAAGCAAAGCAAAGCAAAGAAGAACAATGCCCTTACATTCATCAAAAGCAGCTTTAACTGTACTTCTGCAGCAAGACTCACCTCAGATATCAGAATGAGAATGTGATGTTCTTGTAGGCCTGGCATCAGTTAACTAGTGCTGTGTAGTAGGAAAATCTGGTCTATCTAGGCAGCCTGTATTGCTTGCAGCAATCCTTGTAAATTTAGTAAGAAGAAAATTTATCCCTTTTCTCAGCTAAATCTGGGGTAAGCAGGTAGAAATCCAGGGCTAAAGCCTTACAATAAAAGGAAACATTATTCTAGTGTCTCAATCTGCTAAAAACAAATGGTGTGGCATTTAAATTGGAACATCTATCTCTAGCAGCCCAGCACCTCTAATCAGTTTCTCACCTTTACATTTGAATGCAGTGAAGGCAGAGGTACTGCATTTACAATTATAGCAGATGACTTCAGCCCTCTGAAATGACTTTAAAAGATTAGAATTCATAGATTATTTATTAACTCTTAGTGAATGTATTTCCAGAATGGGAACAACATATTGCATCAATGTCTAGTTCCACAGTTTAACTATTTTAATTAAGATGAAAATGTATACTGCTGCAAGGAATTCAGCCCACATACCACTGTGTGAGGCTTCTCCCTGACTGTTTCCTTTTTAGTACAAAGTCTTTGTTCCTTTAAACTTGTGTTAATAACAGTGATCATAACACTGGAATCTTTTTGTGATAACTCATAAATAACAGTTCTAGCTAAAACACGGCTCTTCAGCCAAGCTATCCAAAACAGGCAACCCAACAGTTTAATTGACCCATTTTGATAGTGACCATCTGATTCACAGGTTGGCAGAGAGATTTGTGATGGTGTGGCATTGGCAGCTTAACCCAAACACTCCTGCCCAGATAACAAAAAAAGTCTTGTCTGAGATCATGACAACAACTGCAGCATATCCAGAATTATTTTCCTTCCTTCTTGGATTTTGTAGCAAATCTCTCCCCTACTCAAGCCTTCACTTGGCTCCTGGGCTGCAAAAAGGCATTCCTTAGAAGTGGTAAAAAAAGAGGAGATGAACATAAACACTGTGTTCCAGACCTCCAAACCAGGTGCCAGTCCAGATGAAATATAAAGCTGTCCAGAGATAAGCAGACAGAGTTTTCCAAGGAAGGCTGAGAGAGAACAAGACCCATCCGCTGCGAGTGGAATGCTGGCTCCTTCCAACAAAGCTGGGGAACAAGAAAGAGGTAAACACAGCCCTGGATGCCTGCAGTAGTTGACCAGGACTGAAACACCACTGAGCCACAGCCTGGACTCTTCTACGGGAAAAAGCAGAGATCAAAGTCAGGAGACAGAGAGAATTCACTGTGATTCACTTTGACAATGTGTTGACCCAACAGAAAAAGAAAACAATGTAATTTAGATGCTGTCAGGACAGAATGTCACCTTTAAAGAAACAGAGATCTAATTAAAAAGATATCGTTTGGGAGACCTGGTATGGAATAATTCACAGATGTAGTGAAGAATTAAATCCTTTCCAAGCCATATAAACATATTTTTCCTTTATCTTTAGTACTTAGAGTTTTCAGCTAGGTTAAATGTATCAAGCCTAATCATTGAGCATTTAAAAACACACTATATAATGATTGGTGTAAAGTGTTATTACATGCTAAGGACTAGTTTCACCTCAATGTTCTGATTCATTAAACAACTGCACTTCTGTGGTGCCATCCTTGAATGATAAAGCATATCTGCAAAATGCAGCAAGAACTTGGAGGATTACACCTATGTGATTAGGATAATTTGAAAGGCACAAGAACTAAGAACTAGAAAGAAGGCCCATCAAGTTCATATCAGTCTATTACAAAAGAACATGATCTGTTAAATAACTGAGTTGCTTTTTTAAACTCTTGCAATTCACTTTTACAGTGGTGAACTCAAAAGCAAAGTAGTTACCAGGAATTGGACCAAGGTGGTCCAAATAAGAACTGTCTTAAAGCCTCTTTGAATGGAGCATGACACTTAGGTTCCCAAAATACATTCATCATTTTATATTAAGAAGAAAGTACCTTTTGGAAAGGTGCTTTCACAATTCACTACAAAATTTTAAATAGAAAACTTTGTTCCAGAAATTTTCACCACCCTAAATTTTCTCCTTTTTTTTGAACAAATATATTTTGTACATTTTGGCAATGGTTAGGACAGGCAAACGAACTTGTGTATACTTATTAAACCAAGTGCTTTACAGCCCCATGGCCAATCCTTTGCTCGTTGCTACAAATAAAGGTAATTGCCACCTGAAAAATCACAGTTAATTACAGTTAAGAAAGGCAACTGTGGAACCTGGTTCTGCTTAGTTTAAAACCCCATCTTTCCTCTGGGCCAAATCCCAAGATCCTTTTATGCAGTATTTTGTTTCCTCAGACTTCTTTTATCTTCTGGCTAAAATTCAGTGCATACACTATAACAGCTGCTGAGGTGTAGTTACAGCGCATACTGGGAAAGGAACTCTGAGCTAGCAGTAATTTACATGTTTCATTAACTAGATAATCAGGACACTTGGGCAAGGGGTTTTTTTTTCAAGGAAACATTCTTCACCTGGATATGTGCCATTGTTAAACCCAGAAACTTCTTGTGGAAATGCATGTCCTTCCTGAGTCTAGGAGGAAAACTTCTGCCTCAAAGTAGACAGCAAGGTGCACTCTTCTCCCACCAGGACTGTGGGCTGAGCAGGCTTTTGCAGCTGCATCTTTTGCCTTCAAATGGAGAATCTTCCCACCAGTCCCTTCCAAGGTGGACTTGTGTCCACTTCTCATGCCCTTGTACACGTGGAAGAATAGTTAATGTACTGGCAAAGCTGCTCTGGTTCAGTGACTGTTATGTGAACCTACAAATGCAATGCTTGTCAAGCAGGTTCCAGTCTGAATTGGGTACTTCAGGGATGTGAATGCAAATCTCTCATGGTCCAGATGCCAGCACTGGACTTCTGGCTGCCGGGGCATGCCCTGTTTTGGGACACCATGCCAACTTCCTCCCCTTTCTAGCAACTGGGAGGGTCAGGCTCTTCTGTACAACAAGCCCCAAGTTTTTCCCCTTCCAAATTCAGAGCTAAAGCCCAGGCAAAAGCATTCTTATTCCCGCTAAGACAACAACAGATTAAATAGGATGAACTGATCGGCTGTACTTCTTGTAAAGTTATCCCCAGAGATAAATGTACAATGTTGTTATGGAGGCTGTGGTGGTGTCTGCAGCGTAACTAAGGCTGACAGACTGCTTGCATGTGGGTGGCTGTCTTCTTTCCAGCTGTGACCAGCTGAATTATATCACCTGTCCCACTTGATATATTAGGATATGCCCAAACTCAAGATGCATGTTGCTGCAATAGGGAAATTAATGTCCACCACTGGAGGCAATTAATAATGATTAGGAGCAAAACAGCAGGGTTAAATCTGTGCATTTAACAAAGTGTTCATACAGCTTTTTATACTATACTTCAACCACCGTGTTCTCTCAAATTTCTGCTTCTCTTTGGGGGGGGCTAGGACAACCTCATCTTAATTAATGTGTAAACTTAGTTGAAATGTCAAAATTGTTTCAATAAGACATGTTTATTCATTACTTAATTCCAGCTTCAGACCCCATAGAGGAAAGCATCAAACACACCCATGTGAAGGAGTCTATAGAGAAAAATGCTAGCATTCACCTCTGTGTCCATTTTCATTCAGAACAGCACAGCTCTAGGTATTCACATTTGAAGTCGCTGCATCTCTTTGATTTCTGGACTTCTCAGCTACTGTACTAAAAAGTGGCAGCAAATTGACACATGGAAAATTCACAATGCTCAGTTTAGAGCAACTCCTTAATTACCTTAGAAAATGGTGAGTGACAGGTTATTAATTTCTCTTTTGTGGTCAAAATGTGATTTTAGATAAGAATACTGGGCATCTAATAGGAACAGAATGCTCTTGCATGTTTTAAGTCTCCAGGATACAGGGACCCTTGTGATGGGCAGTGCTTTGTGAACTACTGTAAAAAAACACACAGTATTGCCAACTCTAGGCATTCCAATATTGATGAGATTTAGAAACTAATTTTTCAATTTCAGTTATACAGTTTTAATAGTAGTGAAATTCCTTAAAATTCATACATACACATACATTCACAACCCTTTTATCTGCCTTTTAATTTTTGATTGCCTTTCTTACATTTTCTCACCTTTTAAAACTGTAAGGACTTGAATCTTTGAGCGGGGCGGGGGGTAATAGAGGGGAGGGAAGGAAGGGAGGATGCTACAAGCTAAAGAAGATTGCAAAACTTTAAGAAAAATATGATGATTGTGGTAAACTAGGGACAGTCTGCAACGGGGTGCATGACGGCAGGTAAAGTACTTCATTAACTTCAAAGTCTACCTCAAGTCGACTTAACTTTACCTCTTTTTAGTATCAGGCAACAATTTTCTTCAACACTGAGGGACAAAGATCGTAAATTTCACCAAACCAGTGAATCACCCTTGGCAGTCAGCATGGGGATGGGGATGATTATGGGGAACCAAATGTACAAAAATATTCATAACTAGTTGCATTTTCCATGTTACGTGTATCTTTCCAAGTTTCTTACATTACAGTAAGGATTCTGGGACTCAATTTTCATGCCTGTGGACTATGGTTAGGCCATTTGCAGTCTCCCTAAAACTTTGCCTCCAGCCACATACTCTGTAACTTCAGGCTCAGTATAAATATTATGGAGAAATGCTCCTCAAAATTAAAACTTTCCAAGTTCAGCACTGATATGCCTCACAAATACTTTAAGTCCATCAGATGTACACTGCCCAAATTAGGTTCTGCATGTGAATGAAAATATAGAAATTCTTTGGTTACTAGTAGGAAAGGAGTAATACATTTGCTCATCTGGAATTATAAGAAAGGTTTTTACTAGAGTTAAAAGTGATGGACTATACCTTCAACTGCAGCCTAATTGTTGGCAGGAAAGTCCCTTTGTGACTGTGAGATGTCAGATTTTAGGGGAGGTTTTGCATGTTTTGCTTTTTTTCATAGTGGATCAGCACAATGTATTTTAACTTGCATTCAGCCCTGAATACAGAATTGTCAGACTTCTCTAACTTGCCAGGAAAAATCTACTTATTCAGTGTTTATGATGATGAGCGAAAGAAGCCGTACAAAATACATTTCACTGAAAATAATAAAATAGTCAAGAAGGAGAGAGAACCTGTCACATTACTTGAAACATATCCATTTCTGGGATAGTAATACAAAAACTGAAGTAAAAATAGAAAAGGAGACCAATTGGCCATGCTGAATGAGCCAGGCAGAGACAGCAGAAGTGCTCAGCAGACACGACACTACTCTCATCAACTTGGTCCGGGAGGAGTATTTGCTATGAGATGTAGACTCCTGCATAAAACATGGTGGTAATGATTACTCTGAACTGGCTCCTTCTTGTGGAGAGGGAATGGCACTGACAAGACAAATGGGGCTATAAATATTATTTCAGGACCAAGAAGAGAGACCTTGAAGGGATGAGATACTGACCAAAGACATTTCCTCTCCTGTGAGAGGGAGGATTGTCACGAAGGTTTCCACATTCAAATTGCTGTTGACTGCACAGAGAAGTGTGATCTTTAATGACAACAGTGGTATTTATTGAAGAAATCTACTCTGTACAGTATGCCAGTTCTGAAGAAAGTAACTGATGACAGATAGGAGACAGAAAAAAAAATAAATTCAAGAAAAGAAAGACACCTTTTAACTGCATGAAAGGAATTCTTGAACTGCTTCAAGTATTCTACCTAATTATCTGTGAATCTATGTTCCCTTGCTGACATACAGGGCAAACCAACCTAGAAAGTTGTATAAATCTTAACATAGTTATATGATAATAATAAAAAAATAAAAGTGAATTTAAAACTTCTCATGGCCAATTGATCTCAAGGTACACCTACTTTTTGTAACAGCTATCACCATGAATCCATGGGTTATCTGTTTTGTCTCAAGAACTGTATTTTTCAATTGCTGAATTAGTCTTCAGTATACAAATGAGCAAATAGACATGTAGCTTTTCTATCTGAAAGTTAATTTTCTCTGCTATTATTATTTTGACTTAGGTGACTTTCAGCAATTATTTATGCAGGCCTATCTCTGTAACCTAATCAGTTTCAACACATTTTTCTGCAGTACTCAACCTTGGGTGGCAGGAGAAAAGCTATTATTTTAGATGCTGCTTTATTGGACGACAATAACAAGCATATAGGGAATAATTGCTTAATCTTGTTGTTGGTTTTAAGATATAAACTGTAGCAGGCTAGGCTGGACCAAGGAAAGCAGTTGACAGCTGTTCACAGGACCTGGGGCTACATTTGCTTGATCTTTCTTTATCACAGTGCCTTGATCTAAGAACAAGGAGTGCTGTGTGCAGCTGGAGGATGGAAACACTGTGATATTTTTTACTTTGTTCATTGATCTGAGCACTGCTGTACACGGATCTGAAGGGTTCCGGTGTGTTTCACAAATCCCACTGAAATCGACTCTCATTTATTCTGTTATTTGGTTATTTATTGTTACCTTTTTTTTTTCCCTGTGGGCCTGAACATGACACACAGGTTCACAGTAGCATTTTTTAAACACTGTGCCTCTGTAGCTGGGTTAATAAAGAGATGGTCAGCTAGTAGCCTCCTTTTAGATGATTTTCTTTTTCCCTAAACATAAAGTTGTGCCAGATGTTTATTTACAAAGCTGGTAGAACAGAATGATAGTAATTCCAGTTTCTGCAAGTGGAAATTGGAATGCATTATTACTGGGCACTAAATGTTCAGATGCTTTTCTGAGGTCCTTAAATCTATTTCATTTCCATGTTGACAGAGATATTAGACAGCTGTTGGAAAATCTGTCCCTTCTTTCAGTGCTACAACAAGAAAGCTTTCCGTTTAACTGCCAGGGGTCAATAAAGCTCTTTAATGTACTAATCAGTGTTGAGTGAAGTGTAGGAAAGTATAAGAAAGAATTCTTTCACTTCAATTTTTGTGTGAAATTTTGTTGGCTTTTCCAGCTTACCGGTGTCATTCCTGACAGTGTTTGTGACGGACTGGAGGGTTGAAGCAGGTTCTCTGATTGGTTACCCCAAGGGCTGGGATGCAGCAGGCCTGTTGCTGGCAGATATAGCAAGGTCAGTGAGAGGTTTTGCTTTCTGCAGGCTTTTCAGGATGGAGAGGGAAAATGTCCTGACTGTACCCAGGGGAAGCAAAAGGCTATTTGAGCTTTTCCTTCCTTCGGGGACCAAGCAACTCCAGTGAGGTATTTTTTCTCTGAGTGATTTGAGGTCTTGTGCTTTTTCATAGTGTGAACAGCATCCTAGCAGAGATTGCCTTGTGGCCATCTCCTCTCTCGCTTGCAATCAAGCGACATCACTATGGAAACCACTTGCATGGAAGAATAACATTAGGGAAGGCACTCTGTGTTCTTAGCTTTCCTTAATGCAATATGTGTCTCAGTCTTTCCTCCCAAAAGTGGAATTCGTGTCTGGCTTTGCTTTTTATGGGAGTTCTTCCATCCCAGCTGTTTTGCTTCCCCAGTTCCCCAGGCCATTCTTTCCTGACACCTGATTTTTCTTTCTCCTTGGTATGCTCTCTGAGAGCTCTCATCCTTGTTCCCTGGGCATTTTACATTGCCAGCTCTGCTCTCCCTAGCTACTCCTACTCCTCTCCTGCTTGCAAGCTGTGCTGACAAGATCCAGGCACACCAATGGCTTTGCCTTTGATAAAAACGGCTCTCCTTTCCTTTTCTTCTTCTTATGGCACAGAAGGATGAGCAAGTTGGGCATCTCAGTGATGTCCTCCACCTTCTTCTAGCTGCCTCATCACAGTTTCAAGGCTGTCTGAAGACAACAGTGTCCAGGTGACTACCAGAAGAGCTGCAGAAAAGGACCTGGCTTCATCTGGGCTTTGAGGTCAGCTTACAGCAAGGTGCTGTGGCCAGGAGGTGTTTGCAGTTCCTGCCTCCCAGGGTATGGAGCTCTTGTAGGGAAGTGTTATTGCAGGTAGACACCTGGCTGTCACAGGACATCATAAAGTTTCCTATGAGACACAGTTCTCATATAACATTCAGCATGCCAGTATGTAAGAGGAGGGGCTTTTCTCTCTCTTCATTTACAAGTTCATGCTTAAGTTTTTGGGGGGTTTTCACATTCCAGATATCAGAGGCTTTTGAAAGTAGAGTTTTTACACTGCTCAGTGGCTTTCTTCAAATATGGTAGTATATTATGTGTCCTTTTTAAGTACTTTAACACTGCAGTCCCCTTGCAATCCTGGAAAACAAGCGATAATTCAGAAATACATGGCTGAAAAAATACATGGGTGGTGGTGACTACTGAGAAGTAGAGGACTGACTGGGTGCTCTCCCAGCCTTCAGCCCTCAGTGACCCGCAATATAGACCCAAAGCTCTGTGTCTGTGGTTAGTTATTTGTAAAATATATGCAATGCCCCTTTCTTAAGAAAGGAATAAGAAGGTATACAGCTCCAGTCTCCATGGATGCTGGGCTTTAGATCAGTGCAAAGTATTATTGTATCTACTAAAAGTTAAAAGCTGCCTTTTTTTGGCAGGTGGTTTTATGATTTTGAACTGAACTTATAAAGGTATTTTATAATAATTTTACAATGGGGTGCTTGGCCCTCAAAATAGTAGTTTAAACCAACATGCAAAAAAGAGAGAAGTATTTTCTGATGGTGTAGGCAATGAGCACATGAGCACTCTGGCATGAGTGTAAATGCGTTGCAATTGTTTGCTATTAAAGTTTAAAAATAGATTTTCCAATAGCTTTAAATACTTGGGTAAAGCCTTATAATAGGTTGGGCAATCATTTCAGCTTTTATAACTTAATGTGAATTCAGACACATGGTTATGCTAAAATCTTACCCACTTGCATACCTCTTACACAGATTACAAAGGGAATGTGTTATAGACAATAAAGTTGGGGTGAGGGGGACTTGTCATCCCTTTTCTCCAATGCCATTAAGCACAGAGACAGTGATGCTGGCCATTGCCTTGTGACAGGAAAACAACAAGTTTACGGTTCTTCATTTCCCATGGCAAACAGATTGCTTATTTTAATTTTGAAAATAAAACGATGGAGGCGATGTGGGTCTGTAAATAAGAGTGTGCATCTCAATTTTCTGCAAATGCTTAAGTGGTTTACATCTGTTTCCTCCCAGTTGTATTTCTCAAACATGAATTTCCATTTTAAAAAGAGTCATAAAATCACTACTGTTTCTCTGTGGATCTATTAGCAATAAAATAGCCTACAGAGGTTTGCACAGCCATGGAAAATGTACAGTGATAATAGGCTGTCCTGCTGTTACATGGCTTATGCAAACTTTACATTTATCACTGCAGAACCATCTATCCGCAGGGTTGGAGTACAGCAAACAACTGAATAAAAAAGACCAAAAAAAAGAAGATGATACAGGAAGCTCTATATACACATCATTAATCAGACATGATGAATTCCCAAACTTGAATATATGTTTTCTCAGAGCCAACCAAGAGAAAAAAAATGCTGATCACAACCTGAAATGTAAAACTTTACATAAAATTAATCTCCTGCAAACTGATACAGCACTAAAGGACAGAGAGACAAAGAAAATGAGAGAGGCACAAAACTTGTTTTCATATCTGCCTGTTAGTTTCCATTTATAGCACTCCTGATATCCAAAGACTAGCACCTTATGGGAAAAAAATCTTGCAGGCTGTTAGTGGAGCCACTCAGCAATTAGTGCAAGTCAAAGCACCAGGAGTGTGAAAAGGCAGGAATTTCAGCAAGGCTCAAGAGGACCTCTAAGCCATCCACCAGGATCAGACACACCACTTCCTATTAGTCAGCCATGAAACCAATGCTGTCCTGGTTTGACATGTGCACTGGAACAGGGATTTACAGCCAGTTTAACTTCAGCAGAAGGCAGGCCCTGGCCACCTAAGTTCCAAAAAAAAAAAAAAAAAAAAAAGCTAGAACTGGCAACACCAGGGTTATATCTGGGAGTCTTCAGAGAGTTGTCACCACAGACCAGAAGCTTCAGACTCTTCTAATTCCTGCACGGTCCTGGGTGGGCTGGAGAGTTTCCCAAGGCAGCTGGGAGCCCTCAGTTAGCCCTGGCATCCTGACCACATGGTCCATTTGCTGGCTATGCCTCCCGCCAATGGTCACCGAGGAGGATGGCTGGGGAACCTTTAAGCCCACTCTTTTCCAATTCCTGACTGTTTAGTGTCTTCCACAGGAACACTGGGCTGCAGCTCCTACAGAAGAAGCACACATAGATTAATCTCTCAGCAGAAAGCCTCACTGGGCTGTTCCTTGTTTACCTCGGCCTAAAATAAATATTTATCAGGATGAAAGCAACTGGCTGCTCTTTATAGATGGCAGAAGGAGACAGTAATATTACTGGATGCTTATTAGCTAAAGGGTAATTGGAATCAGAAAAGGAAAGGGGAAGAGGGGACAAATAAAAGGGGAAGAAATGCAGTTTCTAGAGGAGTCAGGAAGACTGGTGAGAAATAAAGCCTCTCCCCATTTGAACGGATTCCTCCCATTATTTGAGCTGCTAGCTTCACAGCATGAAACCAGAAAAGCACCCAGTCCAGACACAACATTAATCTGATTGCCTAAACAGAGTAAAAAGGTGAATGAAGAGAAATGATTCCTCAAGAGAAACACAAGATATATATATATGAGCTCAGAAAGAGCAATAACTTTTTGTGCATCATCTTGGAGTCAAAAGCAAATTGTCAGAAGTTTCCTTTTGAAGGTCTATGTGCTAGCTTTTGTATAAATGCATCATCTTTTTCTTTCATCAGGGATTTCATGGGAAGAATGACAGCAGCTTTTATTGCTTGCAAATGGCATACTGAAAATCATGGGACAGATTCACTGCTGGTGAAGTCACAGCTTCATGAAAGTACTTCTGTGGATGAGTTTGGTACTGTGAGACCTTAGTGTATTGGTGGTTTTGGCTGAATGTAAGTATGGTTGGAAATTTCAGACTTGTGAGCAGGAGCTTCGCTGTTGACTAAGAAGGGATGTGTAAGTATCAGTGATAATAAAATACTTCCATGTTTCAAGACCAGTGAAACACCCTCAATTGAAAAACTCCAGAACACAAGAAGAAGATATTTTTCTCTGTCCTGTCAGATGATACACTGGCATTTTTGTGTGGCTTTAGATGTCTTGCAGGTTTATTTCTTCATCTAACTCTTCTGTTGGGGTCAATGCACAATGTGGTCGCTTTATTATTTCTGGGTATAATTATTGCCCAGTGATTTTTAGAGGCAGAGTTATTGAGTGCTACAGTTTATATTCAACAGAAAGGCTGTCCACCACCTCTCTAAATCTATATAAAACCTCTACTTTTCTTCAACACTGCAAATCTCTTACTGGAACTCACATTTGCCACTGCTCTAAGACTAACACTAACCATCAAGGAGAGCCTGGAGAAAGGCTGGATGTCAGGTCCTGGCTCTTTCACTTTATGGGCAGATGCCATTAAATCCACAGAAAATTGTTTTCCTATCTTTCATTTTGAAGCACGGAGACTTATCCCTTGTTTCAGTATGACAGGCAGTTTTATCTCTGTATGGACCACATGGATGGAAGATTGCTGGTGTGAGCACGGGCTGTTGTCTCAGTGCTATGGCAATCCTGACAGTGATACCTGCAGGAGACGACCTTCCTGTGCATGACTGGGAGGATATTTTGGTCTGATAAAGAAGCTTTAACACTAAAAATTATTATTATATAAGACCTCTTTGCAAGATTGGCTGTGGCAAATGAATCCAAGAGGAGACAGGCTTTGTCTAGGTAGAACTAACTCTGGAACTTTATTATCCCATATATAGACAGAAGAGGGGTCTGAGCTATCAAGCCAGGCCAGATGTTTCTCATTCCTACACATACCACACACATCCATGTGACTGCTTTCAGTCACAAAAAACAATCATGCCTCAAGCAGCTTTCCAGCTCGACCTTGTCATTCTTTTCACACAAACTGTTCTTAGCTCTGGATAGCCCAGGACCAAAATATTTTTGCTTTAGTA
Organism: Empidonax traillii; assembly: GCF_003031625.1. Lineage (NCBI taxonomy): Eukaryota > Metazoa > Chordata > Aves > Passeriformes > Tyrannidae > Empidonax > Empidonax traillii. The sequence goes on from NW_020955210.1 coordinate 1,830,104, forward strand.
TTTTTTTCTTCTTCTGTTATCATCCACGTGGCTGGTGTTGTCTGGATAGCTCCTCCTACAACTGGCCACCAAAAAAGAAAAAATATCTCAGAAGATCCAAATAGAAAAGCAGCGACTGACATCCTATATCAAGAAAACGAAATGGTTGCATGACACCTGCCAACAGAGCATTAACAGTGTACAAGACAGTGTTGTTAGTTATTCAATACCTGATAGTTTCCTATCTTGAACAAAAAGTAATGAGCAAGAGTTTAGCAAACACTTAGGGAGCACAAGAGTGCATTTCAGGTGAAAAAACAGGGCTATGGTCTTGGGCAACAGGATTTTTGCCGCTGACTTGCTGAAGTTTCCATACTTGACTGTTATTAAGACTCACATACTTTGTTAATATGACTGTTACAGTCAAATTCCAGTTCAGCTTTGAGTAGTAACCTGTTTCCTGCCTAACAACCATCCACAGTTTCTGCTGAGTGAAAGACTGCAATCATCCCATTTCAAGCTTTTCTGTTTATGGGCAGATCTCCACAGCTCAGTCCGGGTGAGCAAAATGATTCACAGCATGCCAAGGCCTGCTGATCTCTCAGTGGGGAAGAAACCCTCTGCAGAAGGGCCCATGGGTATCAGGCAAGAGGCAGAAAGAAGGGAGGCAATCAGCTTTAGGAAACCCTAGTTCATGACAATTGGCTGGATTTTGTTTGTAACTAGCCTGAAAAGATGATCCCACACTCCAAAGAAACAGAAAAAGCGCCAAAATAAAAGAGAAACACCTATGGTCTGTTAAGAAGCATTAATTTTGGAAAGCAAAGGAGGTGTGCACACTCTCTGAGGCTGAGATTGCGGGCTGCAGAGTTGCCCAGGTGAAGAGGATCCCATCCAAAGAATGCCCTAATTGTTTTGGCTTGGCTGGCGCTGTGCTGCTGATTTTAGACATCCCAAAACCCCTGTCAGCCCTGACAGGGGCAGTTCTCCTCCTGAGCCCAGGTGACTGGGTAAAAACACCTGCCTGAGCTCTTCAGGTGGGTCTGCAGAACAGCCTACGGAGAGTCATCCTCTGCCACAACGGTGAGGAGGAGCAGAAGGGTGCACATTGCAGATGGAGGATCACCACTCAGAGACATGAGATATACAACCAGTGATCGGACCCTGAAATTAAACAATTTTTAAATAGAGCAATTTTTTCTTGTTTTTAATTGTTCCATCTTTCAGATTCATGGAGGGAAGGTTGGAAGCCTGACTTGTTGCTCAAATTTGCTTTTTAAGGCTATCTCATAGCAAACCTTTGGAAGGACTGCAGAAGAGAAGAAAATCTTAGCTAAAGAGTAATTTAAAACAGTGAAAATATCTTACTGCTACTCAATGTAGTTAAAATCCCAAAACTCAATGAACTCCTGCAGCTCCTACTGCCAGCAACTTCGTAACGTCATCACTGATATGAACCTTAGGACAACACTCTCTCTGTTGACGGCACTCCATAAATAATATTCCTACTCATTACTGAAACCTGAAAAAACTTCAAGGAGAGAAATGTCATGTGCCTGCATATGACAATATTGCCCATCTGAAAGCTAATGCTCCTATTTTTTTTCTCAGACTGAACAGTATATTTAAAAGACCCAGTATATGCTGTAAAAGAGGATAGCTATAATTTTTTTTTCTTCAGGAATCTTCACAGTTTCTAGACTTATTGAATGCCATAGAGGGAAGTTTAAAAAACAATTAGTAGGACATGTGGTGCTCATTCTTGGCTGAAACTGCACATTCTCATCTGCCTGAAAATACTCAGCAGTCGTTCATGAAAAATGTTTTTGAACTAATGAGCTATATTTGCATTCCCCTTAGAACAGATTCAGAGTTTTTCATCTACACTGCACCATGAAAAATGAATGTTTTTCACAGAGGTAATTTGAACATAAACCACCACATCAATGGGAAGACAACCTTTGCAGAAACTTTTTAACTTAGCACATTCCATTTGTTTTCACTGGGGAAGGTCAAACTTATGTGAGAGATGTAAATTTCATGCACAAACCTAGGTGCTGATGAGATTTGTTTTTGTAGATAATCTGCAGCAGAGAAATTTTTCATAATGTCACCGCAAAATAAATTAAAATGTTCATCTTCATATGGCTGGTTCCATTGCATTAAAATAAATGTTGCAAGCTCATTTAATTAGTATAGTTAGGAATGTCTCTTCCCTGCTTCACTGACTCTCCAAATCACAAGTTAATTTGTCAAAATCAGACCATTGTTTTTCCTTCATTCTTCATTACTGAAAAGACAGCCCCATTTAAATAAATGTTTATGCTACAGAGAGCAGAGCAGTGAACAACCCCAAATATTTTTCTAAGCCCATGTTGGAAAAGTTTGGTCTGCAAAAACTTAGAGCACTTGTGTGTGTGTGCATGTGTGTGTTGTTATTGGATATTTGACTAGCTGGAAAGGTACAAAATTGAGCAGTCTGCTGTAACTGATGATGTAGTGCACACCATCTCTCATGCCAGCGGCTACATGCACTTGGAAGCAGTTTTCTTCTATGTTTTCAAAGACAAATGATGACAAAAGATACAATCTCTATAAATTACCCTAATCAAATCATTCTCTTCAAGAACTCTTGGTTAATCAATTAGTCAGTGCTCGCAGTTCTTATGAATATCACTTCAGAGCCTCCCATTGCGTTGTTCTCTTCCAACAGCAAATATTTAGAGCCTTTTATTAAAGAAAGAAAAAAAAAACAACAACAAAATCCAACAAATGAAAACATCAGCTTATACAGAAAATAAGCAAAGAGCTTCTGCAACCATATGGAGTCCATTAACATAAAGTGAACTTTACAGGTGTAACTGAGGTAGCAGTTACTTCAATTTTGCTTGTTTGTTTGGCTTTGTTATTATTTATACCATATATTTATACCTATGGCAAATTAAAGGAAAAGGCCAGTATACCATCATCTGAGCCCCACACTAATGCATTTTTACACTCTGTGCCTCAGGCACTGCTTCAGTGGCACATACTGCAGTGCTTCTTCAGCCTTCTCCAAGAACCTTTCAACCTCCACTTTTTACATCTCAGCACTATATTCCTCCTGACTGAGAGGATGCAAAACAATAGAAGGCTCATGTGATTTTCCTTATAAGGAGGTTTTTGGCTTTGTCTTGTATTACGTTTGGGTTTTTTCTGTTTTGGGGTGGAGATTTTTGCTATTAATCTGTCTCTAATTTCTCTGTGTGAGTTGTCTGGAAAAGGGCAAACAAGGACATGAAAGAACATTCTCCCCATTGGGTTCCTTGGCTTGGTAGTGTTTTAAAATGTCATTCACAATCTGTATCGAATGTGAGTTTTATGCTACTGTGAGGGAGAATCAACCCTATTTTCTTTTTCAAGAGCTTCAAGATGAACCTTGTTTCATTAATAAATCATGTCATTAACAGGAAAAATTAATTGCAGTGATACTTCATGAATTCACAGTAAAACCATGCTATATATTAATGGTTGGAATATTGACTTCCAGACACAGGAACTAATGTGAACTGTGAAAAATTGACATGTGCAACAGTTAGTAAAACCCCCCAAGATCGTCAAAGCAGCTGAAGAGAGAATGATATATTGAGACTACTTGTTCAGAGCAAGCCAGGACCTGGATACATCTTTTAAGGAATGCTGGTGATGCCATTTATTGTCATGGCCTCTATTTCACCTTCCTATTTGCATTTATAGTGGACACAAGCACCCCCAAATAGGAAGAGCAGCTGTTATTAGGCACCTTTGGGTAGCCCAGGTTTCTTCAGGCCGCAGATCATGTTCCAGGGCTGGATTAGTGGTGTAGCAGGACAGCTTTGCCCTATGTCTGAGAGGAGAGAAGAGAGTTCTGTCACGCCCCAGGGCTGGGGCATCTCTCTTCTCATAACGGCCTTCCCTCTTTTGAGGTAGACTGGAGATCTCATTAGAAGCAGAATGGTATCTGTAGCCAGTCTATCACTTTACTGAAGTGCTGTTCTGCTGGTTGCATCCTTTTTGCACTAGCCCGACAAAAATCCCCATGTGTATCCAACAATCCAAGTGTCCCCTACAATCTCATATGTTCTCCAAGTAAGGACTGTGAAAGGAGAAAGAAAGAGCAATCCCAAATCTTAGAGTGGGTTAGTGCCCATGAAATCCCTTGACTCTTGATTAGATAGTGGGGAAGACATACTTAGCAATTTCCCCAGCTCCTCACACACCTGTACACCCATGGCACCTGGAGTAGGTGCCTCACATTTTCCCCCAGCCACATGGAGAGTGGGCATCATACACACTGAGGATGGTGAACCGCTGACATGAGGTACAGATGTGTCTTGGGATCCTCCCGCTCCACCATTAGTTGCCCAAGGAAAAATTGCTGAGGAGTGCCCAGGTGAAGGAGACAAACGCCTCCATGCCCTCCTGGAACAAGCTTTCCAATTCCACCAGTTCTCTGGAGAAGAGGGTTACGGGATGATGTGAAATTAACTCCTTCTTCTCATTAGCCCTCTGATACATGACTCCAGTACCAGTTCAGCGGCAGCATATGAGTCTAGGAAAATTAACTGTAAAAGAAAAATACTGGTGGGTTTATTATTCTTCTACTGATTGTCTTGTATAGGAAATGTTTTGAAAAGTACTAACCAAACTTGAATTCATGGGGCCTGGTTCTCCTCAGAAAGTCAGCTACAGTAGACTGCTGAAATCAGTAGGTTTCAACTGTATAAAAAGTTTCAGTGAAAGAAGACACACAAATCTGTACATACAAACAGCTTTTACACAGTTTGAGTGCTGCCAGCTCATGCTATTACAAATCTTTTTCTTTGAGACTCTGATGTTGAAATCAAGAGATTACACAGGAGCCAGCTTAAATCATTCAAAAAACCCCAAATACCCAAACTTAAACTCTTCAGAAACAAACCTTTTGACTGCAGAGGAAAATATGAATTGAGTTCATCCTAAAAATTGAGAAATCAAACAACAAAGTTATACACTTCATTTTTAGCAGTCATGTATCTCCAAGACCTGTTTGTTTCAGGATTGAGGTTATCTGATGGCTTGCTCCGGAACACACAGGGCAGATGGCAGTGTGAAGCTGTGGGCAGAAAGGTCTGTTGCATGTACTTTCTGCCTCAGCTACGGATTCACACTCCAGACCTGCTTTGAATCCCTCTCAGAAGTCACAAATAGGAAAATCTTTTGCTCCAGCCAGCCACTATCCCATTAAAAGGCAGTGTCTTCTTCATGGCCAAGTATGCTGGGACCTCCCTGAAGCATCTGAGATTCAGGCTGTGGCAGTGATGCTGCCTTGCCTTATTGCAACAAGAATTGTGCCTGGAAAATGGGAGAGGTAAATTCCGCCCACAGACTGGGTCTGTGAGGGCTGGACCTGAGACAACTTAGGGTAAATAAAATAAAAGCTGGCTATGATAAGACTTTTCACAATGCAAGCAGCACTCACATGTTTGTAACCAAAACCTCTTGTGCTTTTCCAGCCCTGCTAAAGTTACAGATGGCATTTGTTCAAAAGAAAGAATGTAGAAAGCATCTTCAATCAGGCAAACTAATATGCTTCCCTCTTCTTCCCTTGGAAAGGAGCAAGGCAGAGAGCTTGATTTTGCTTCAGTAAATCACTTTGTATCAAAAAATTCCAGCAAGACCTTCCTGAAGAGCAAAAAAGTTCCATGACCCTGCTTTGTTGTCAGTGCCTCTAGGACTAAGCCATTCAAACAGATGCTGTATCACCATCCACGGACAGTGTAAGAGATGTTGTGGTCTCCTAAACAGACTTGTGCAACAAAAAATGACAGGAGGGAACACAGAGTACAACCCCATGCTGCAGAAACCCATCTTGTCTTTTAAGAGTCTCTATATGGCAATTGCTCTCTTTTCACTGTTATAAAAACTGTCAAAACAATCCAATAACAATTTATCAGAGAGGGGAAAGAAGAGGGGATTTTCCAGGGCTTTTAAGGCTTTTGCTGAGACATCAGCCATACAACTCCTTTACATAAAGGTGCCCGTATCCCAAGGACTGATGGTAGCAGTTCTGGTCAGTGACACACTCTCTCTCTCTCTCTCTCTCTCTCTCTCTCTCTCTCTCTCTCTCACCTTTTCAATTGGCATCTGGAGATCATGGTCTTTGGATGTATTTGAAGTGTAGAAATACACACCATTCTGGTGTGTAGTTCCCTGGCATTCATGAAAAAACATCTCTAGAGAACATTTGCAGAGCAATTTGTGTAGGGAGGACTGTGAATAGGTGTGATAAGACTACAGGTTAGGTCATACTAATATTTATACTATGCATTTAGTGCTTATATCAATGTCTATCGAAGTATGTTAACAAAGATGCTGCAAAATTCTCTGAGCCTGACTCTGCTATTGTTCATCATAACAGAAGTTGCTGCTGCCATTATATTCCCTTTAATTTGCTACTTGGGAGCCATCCCCTTTTGTTTGTGGGAAGCAGTGCTTGGTACCAAACACTGCCTCAAAAAGAAAGACAAGGCTGTACAAAAGGATCTTAGTAAACTGCTTCACCAAGCTTCCAGTAATAAATACATTTATTGGATAGACAGTAAAAAGTACTGGAGAGTTAAAAATAAATTCTGAGTTATTTAAACTTAATTTATGACCAGGAAAATAATCCCTCTCTTCTACTATTAATGTTTTTTATCTGGGCCATCAAATGTCACACCCTACTGATTTTGGATGTAAGGTCACTGGAAACAACATATCAGTGGTGTCAGCAATACAAATCAAATGAAATTCTCCTAAAAATAAAAACGTCAGGAGTAAAATAATAGGCAATAGTTATTTCATGGTATGAAAGACTTGCAATATATCAAGAGTTCACCTTCTTCTATCTTGATAATATATGACTTTGAACGTTAAGTATACCTCCATTTCATGTATTTTCAACATAGATAATGTATCTAGCTAAGACAATAACCTCAGAGAAAAGTGAACCAAAATTATTGTTTAGGTTTGCATTCACTTTTTTAAATGTCTCCTAATTTATTTCAAACAATGAAGCAATAGCCCTGTCTATAAAAGGCTGTGCAGTGCACCAGCTGATGCTTTCCACGATCTAAGATTTCTATGTTTAACAAATATGGGAATATAAAATCGATCTGGAATAATGATTTTAGCAAGAAGAAAAAGAAGGGGTGGCCTTTCACTCGGGCTGACCCTTCCTTTGGCCCGTAAAGACAAGATCCCATCTAAACCAAGCATTGCAGGAAGCAGCAACAAATGCCACCAGAAAGGCAATAAGCAGCACATATTTGTGAAAATGCCTCCTTTGAAGTTGCTGCGTAGATGAACACATCTGTGTCAGCTAAATTGTCTTTAGTACAAATGGGGATTTCCTCGGGCCATTTGTGACTGTTATTAAATGGCTACCAGGAAAAAGGTTACTAATTTGGCTTGCATCACAGTGCTGAATTATAACCAAACATGCTAAATGTCACACTGCACTGCGTGTGGCACTCACACAGAGAAACAGGTGGCTGTAAACCCATGTTGTATGGACTAGCAACATGAATTCACACACTCAGTTCAGATGCAGTTGTGCTTGTGATTAATAGCCTGCCAGGGCCTGGACATTTTGTGTCTATATATAATGAGGAAGAGAATGGGGATGGACTAGGTCAGTGCTGTCCCATTACTTACCTCTAACAAATCTGCCCCCCCACCCATGGATTGTCCAGGAATGGAAACCTCTCAGGGTCCTTGAACACTCATAGGGTTCAAGCCCTTGGTCCACCAAGCACACAAGAGCAGAAGCCAGGAGACCAGGAGCCCATCTCCAGCACTATATCTTTTAATGCTTGCCCATTGCCACCCATGAGCAGGCAAAGCATCCTCCTCCCTGGAGTGGGGCTATTGGATGACTTGTCCAGCTTTTCCCTGATTTTGTGAATCTTGTGACTCTGCTCCATTCTCCCCTCTCTTCTTCCCCCAGTCTTTTGTCTGATTTGTGTGTGCATCACTTCTACTTCCCCTTGCCTTCAGAAAAGAGAAGGAAGCACCTTTGCTGACAGAACATAGCTGCAGGGTTTTGGCTCACCATTGTGCTGTTCGGCAGAGATGGGAAGTGGCCCTGCCACAGATTGTCCTGTGTTCACACAGAGGTAGTGCACAGCTATTTGGGATGGCTTTTAAATAATTTAGTATCAGCCAGAGTTCAAAACTTTTTTGCTTACATCACTTTTTGTATGTTTAGGTGATGTTTGTAGCAGGTGTGTAGTGGGAGTTATCCCTATTATTGACACAGCAGTCAGGATGGCAAAGAAAGGGGTCAAGAAAAAGTTGTTCTTACAAGACAAGATGAAATCCTTTTAGGATGTAGTGAACTTGTCAGAAGATAAACCAGAAAAGGTCTTGGAAACTTTCAGTTTGAAATGAGAAAGAAAACTCATAGGCCTGTGGAAGGTAAGGTACTTAAGTAACAGTTCAATGGGAAAAAACCCATACTGCAATTAGTATAAACACTTCTTGTACAGAAGAGCTATGACAGTTGTTAGAAAACACTTTAGACCCCTTTCCTAGAGAAGGCAGCACACTCAACCATCACATCCTTCTTGCAGAAGCACTCCACTTTTTGGTCATGTTAAAGCTGTAGGTGCCCAATGCTACACAAATGCTCAACATGCAGGTGTGTTGGAGGTGAAACATGAGGGGACAACTCAGATAGGTGAAACCTGACAAGTTAAAGATAAATCATACCAACTAGTTCCCATGTATGTTGTTCTAGGAGGACTGATCCATTACCACATCATATAGAGCACAAACCCAAAGGTATGTCATCTGGAAATGTTGGGAAGGGGGGATGTAGCCTAGAAGGTGGAAGATATGTCAGCAGGGAGGTGAACAGATCATTTCTGCTGTAGTTGAAGCTTTGCTGTAGCTGAAAGTTTTCCTTAGGGAGTTTGGAAGCTTCACTTCAGTGATAAGAGAGCTGGGTTTCTGTCTATGTTTTGTGATAACTCTTGCCACAAATACGTGACTCTTGGGCAGCAGTTTTCCTATTCCTTCTGCCATTTTTCCATTCTATTGATTCAGCACTTTTCTCAGACAAGATCTTGGGTTTCGTGGTAGTGACACGTTCTAGCTTGGACCAGTAAGATGTAGACCCAAAAAGACAGATCCTGGAAACACTCAATTTTTTTATCATTTATGCCACACGAGAATCAAGATACTGACATGATGAACTGCGCACATCATCCTTTTCATTCCCTGTAGTACTGCCAAAATATTGTCCTCAGCATGGAAAAAGTGAAATATATCTGATGAACACAGTTTCATTATGTCAGGAACTCTGCTGTTCTTTGATATGATGGACTTCTCCATTTCTGACTCAAGATTCTGGTTCTGCGTCTCTCCTGCGTTAACCTGCTGTGATCTCATCAGGAAAGCTGATCCATGAAGCTGAGGTTATAGCGAATGTTACTTAACCTAATAGCTGGTCTGACAACTTTTTAAATGTCTTTTACTGTTTTCTCTCCAGTTGTGTCTTTATTCATACTGTGCTGATATCCGCTGAGTAACAGCAGCCACAGAGATAGGCATGAAACCTGTATTTTCCTTCTCTGTGGTGTACAAGCATATTTAAACTCCAGAAAAAACTTTGAGACAGTCTTGTTTATTCTGCTTGACCTGCAAACAAACCCCTTCCCCTTCTAGCTCTAAAGACGTTTGAAAATCTATTTATGGCACAAAACCTAAGGTTACCCAAGCTGGGAGAAGAAATCCTTTATTTATCTGCGGTAGGTTCAAGAGCACTGCAGATAGACAAGGTCCATGCTGCTCCACAAATATGTATCAGCCTTGACCTGCAGAAACCAACCGCAGGCTTATTGTATTGTCTGCATGATACAAACCCCGTGCCTCTTCCCCATAGAAAGTAAACTGAGATGACTCAACTGACTTCACTCAGTAATTCTCTCAGCAATCTGATCAAAATGATTAATGGTCATTCTGGTCAATGCAGGACTTAATTGAAGGTCACTTAAAAAAAAGATAAAAGGTCACTTTGCTGACCAACCTCTATTTATCTATGGATTTTTGTTATTAAAGGAATTAATCTGATAGTGCTTCCATACACAGCACATTAATTATTTATACATTTGATACAAAATGACTTCATGCAAAGATTAAGATTGAGTCTTAAATTGCTGACATGGGGCATAGAGATTTAGTTCTGTGATGAGCCTCATCTAGATTGGCACAGCTGAATCCCAGTTTAAAAATGTGGGTTTAGATGTACACCGAGCCTGATATTGCATACAGCCAGACCAGCTTACACCAAACATTACATGTAAACTAAAGTTCAAAAATAAATCTTATCTTGAGAAAAATCTTAGCTTTTGTGACATATTTTTTGGAGTGTCTGTTTTCAGGATGGCTTAGCCCACAGTCCTGCATTTTGAGATTTGAAGTGACTGGTATTTAAAACAAATACTGATACAGCAATTTTATTTAGTCTCCGGAAGTTTGAGGGGAGCATTTGCAGCCTTAAGGCAATAAATTTCAGTCAGAAGTAATTTCTACTGTTGCTTCGTCCTATTACTTGTAAATTCAATATAATTAGAGGCATATTCAGTTCATTACCAATTTGAACTCTTGCCCGTTTTTTTTTTCAGTCTGTTGCTTTTTCAAAACACTTTATTAAAAACTTGTTTTGCTGTCATATGTTTAAAGGGGAATAATATCTCACAACTAATCATTTATTAAGATAATGCAACCACAAAATGTAGAAAAACAACAATGTAACCTCGACAGAAACAGATGGAGAGTGAGAAAATAAACCTTTGCTTGGTTGCACATTAATATTTTGAACTTACACTTGAAACATGTATTAGCTGCATTTTCATCCCAGGAGTGATAAATACAACATTAGATTGAAAAACAATTATTTTCCTTGCTTTTGGGCATGCACTACCTTATTACCTAGACTCACTTATTGTTTCAAATAATGCCTTCTGAATTTTCATGTGTTTTGCACTTCTCATAAAAGGCTATAATGGGAGACAGGAAACCTGAGCAAAATGTGAAAACTATGTCACTGTATTGCTGTTACTTTATTCTTTTCTTTCTGCTGCCTCATTAGACCAATTGTCAGAAATGACATAGGAGAGATCAAAGGTTCCTATTTTATTGTTGAATGATGGGCAAGAATGATCTTTTAAAAGTGCAGACAGTAACTGCCCAATACAACATCCCTTGATGCTGAATCACATAGAATCGCAGAATATGCTGAGTTGGAAGGGGCCCACAAGGATCATCGAGTCCAGCTCTTAGTCCTGCAAAATTGCCCTGAGGGGAAATTTTACATTAATTATGGAGAAAATAAATGTTTATATTTTAGCCACAGGATCCTACAATGGTCACATGCTCATGCGTGCCAAACACACCATCATCACTAAATACTGGGTAACAATTGCAGCTGGTCTCAGGCAAGTGTCAGCAGTGGTCTTCTTGCATTCCTGCTGTTTGCATGCAGCATTGCTGCTGTAGCTCTACATAAGGGTTTGAAAACTGGTTCTCCATATGCTCTGCAAAGCTCTACCAAAAAAACTTGGAATCTGTATGTCCTGTGTCACAGAGCTAGTGTTTCAGCAGCACACCTCTTCTAAAGGTGTATCTGCTTTGTCTGGGGTTTAGCAAGTTAGGTGCTTTGAAAGGACTATACTCATTGTCTGGCTCAGCAATGCCCCAGGGGCATAAACCTTGATGAAAGATGAGTGGAGATTGTCAATAAATCCCCAATAGGAATGTTAGAAACATCCTGACTCATGTTTACAGCTCCTAAGGCATGAGTCTGAAATGCAAAGAGAGTCCTGCAAAGAGTTTGGGTATGTAAGAGCTGAAGTATCCCCAAAAGTGACAGCTGGACCTTGGTGCAAGCTTTGTGTGGAAACTACTATTTGTACCAAGTCTTGTTCAACTTGCATCATGACAGCTTCTAACTGGAAACCTTCGGAGAGAAAAACATCTCAGAGCAGCTCTGCAGTAGGGCTACACACTCTTAATAGCACAGCAGCACTTAAGAAAACTGGTCCTTGGACCTCTCTTGCAAGCTCTCAGGTTTCCCAGAACATTTCTCAGCAGTGCCTAGCAGGGGCCCGTCCCTGCTCGTTATCTGTGGGGAGTTTGTGAGCTGTTAGTGCTGGTCAATAAGAGAAAAAAATGAGTCTTCCAGTAAACAACTGGATAAAGCCAAAGTCTCTGAAGTGCAGTCTCTGAAACCAAGCCTCCTGAATAGTTTTTAACAGGATTAAATTACTTTATAGTTATTATTTATTCATTTAATTCTTCTCACAGGCAACATCCNTTTTTTTTTTTTTTTCCCCAGCTAATCCAGCAGGCATTCCTTCTGAGATAAGAAGGGCAAAATTCTGTCGTGAAGGGATGAAAACAAAAAGCCTGCAGTGGCCCAGAGTTTGCCAATACACAAGGTATTCCCATAAGAGGGGATATTGAGGTCTCTGTGCACCCAAGGTCTGGGTGGCATACAACAGAGGTGTGAACACAAAGATGCTGCTCTCAGCCTGCTCTGATCACACATTTTGGACAAACAGTAAGGATCTCAAGCAAGATTCTAGTGGTCCCTGGCTCTGTGGTGCTCTTTTGGGAGGGAAACGAGTGTTTGCAACACCTAGCAGTTCCTAAATCCAGATTATTTCCAGATTATTAACTAGGCCACTTGGCCTCTGCAACTTCTTAAAAAACCTTCATGCAGTGAAAAATAGTGACCCAGGGGTGGGAATCTTGAGCTCTTGTTGCCCTCACCATGTGAGGATCTCCCATCCAGAGATAACCACAGTTTGCTGGTCAAGCAATACAGCACTTTCCTCAGACACAGGCATGTCCCTGAGAGGGCTAAAAGGGTTGACAGGACAGTGCTAAAGGCATTTCTGCAAGAGTAGTTACTACTTGGATCTTTGGGAAACCACAACATACAGATAAATCAATCACAGAATAACCACAGCTGGCAGTAGATACATTCACATCTCATGAATGGATTGAATTGTCTTCTTGTTTGGTATTACAGTTGTTTAGTGCCAAGATCTCAGTTTGCCAGTTTGAATCAGAGCAGATTTCTGTAACTCAGTACTGCATGTCACAGCTCAAGTGAAACAAATGCCGCAGTCTTCTTTGAACTTCTGAGTATTTTGACCTTCAGAACTTGTACCATGAATTTTTCAATTAACTAGCTCATAATTAAATCAACTGATTAAATAAAGAAGTTTTAGTTGATAAAGTACCATTATGCATTCAGATGGCACGGGAGTTTTAATGATATGTAGATTATCCCTAAGATCAGCTCAGAAACAGAATCCATCCTCCTACACAGCTTCATGGGTCCCTTCTGGCCACGCAGCCCCCTCGCTGCCCAGGCAGCCCACACAGATGAGGCACAGTGGTGCTGGAGACAAGGATTCAAGACATTTTTTCTCTGCCCTTGACTCCACAGTCCTGCTGGCCATACTAGTTCTGATACAGGTCAGGATGCCACTGGCCTTCTGGACACACTGCTGGCTCATGTTCAGCTGGCTGTTGATGAGCACTCCCCCATCCTTTCCTATCATACAGCTTTGCAGCCATGCTGCCCCAAGTGTGGAACACTGCATGGGGCTGTTGTGACCCAGGTGCAGGACCCAAACTTAGATGCTGTAAGTGTAGAAGACCCTTCCAGAAGATTTTACTGCAGGGAGATTAGACAGTTTCACTTAAGAAAGCTTTCCTGCCTGGAAAAAGGCATCTTTCACAGAGACAGTTTTAGATGCTTTCTCCTCCTGCATTCCAGAGGAGCTGATTCCTGGGTATGAGACAAGATAGTTCTTGCAGACATGTCTGAAGGCCCCACAGTGAGGGGGCCAGGGAGGATAAAAGCCCTAAGAAGAATAGGGCACGTGTCTTTTCCTAGGCCCAGTGCAGATTTGTGCCAAGATGTTAAGTGTTCTTGACTTTGGAAATAAATTCTCCTAAATCTGCTATTTTGGCAGTACCTGGGTGCATTTGACCCTTACAGGTGCCCTCTCCTGTTTTTTAATTTGCCTCTTGAGGAAGAGAGGCTGGTTTCCATGTAAGTACACAGGTTGCCTAAAATATTATAGTTCCCATGAATTTCTCCCTTTAATGGCAGCAACCTCCAGAGTTCTCAGTCTTGGACTGCCACTGGATCCAGGCAGCAAGAATTTGCCATGTGATTATTGCAGGTATCTCAAGCTCAGGCCACCCTTGTCCTTGCTTGTGCAAAAAGAGCTTTCCATTGCATATGAACTACACTTGGCTTGGGATCCTTATCAGACTGCACCAAGAAAAGCTGCTTGACTTAGAGGTGCCATTTGGTGTATTCTGTCCCTTAAAGGTAAGCACCATTACAAAACATAGCATCAAAAAGCATATTCTTGGAAGAAAGAAATAAAGCAGTCAGGATTTTTTAAAAGCTCTTTAGGCCAGTTCCTCAATACAAATCTCTTCTCCAAATGTAGGACTCGATTTGCCACATGAAACCGTTCGTACTGCTTGGAGTCTAAATTTATATTCTCTTCAGAACTGAAACTATACCAGAGAAGAAAACCTTTAACAATGGTCTTTCTTTAATTTGACAAATCCCTCTTCAAATACTTCCCTCGGAAAATTCTTTTGTGTTCTTTTAAGTAGGATGATTTCTTTGTGTAATTCAAGTGTGGTGTAAAGTGAGAACTAGTCATTTAAAAATACACACATGCACAAGTAGAAAGATAAAACAAGCCTCTAACAATCAAACTGCTTATTGTTGCAAGGGGGGAGTAAAAGGGAGGAGGGAAGAAGAGGGAGGAAAGTAAAAATACCAGAAAGAAAAAAGTGAAAGGAGAAAATTGCACATTTTGCTGATTCTTCTCAGGTTAGAATGCATGTAATATTTACCACATAAGTAAATATCACTTAACTATCTCACTTAAATATTTCACTATTGAAACAACCTGAAAAGTAGTAATGTCATTCATATTTTATATTATTATTGTTGTTGTTGTTGTTGTTGTTATACTGTAGACCAGTTCCCTTGACTACATGCCTTCTGTCAGTATTTCTTCTGTGTTTTGTTACACTTTTGTGAATGGGAGCAGGATTTGCTGCTGCTCCTACCCAAAGCCATAATCGCAAGTTCCGAATGTGAGATGCAACTCCTGTACTATCCACTGTAATGATGCAGAAAACAGATAACAGGATTAAAGGAATCAAAACCAGGCTTCTTAGAATCAAGCAAATGTGTTTAATAACAGAGGGGAACCCAAATCTGTAAAATAATTCATATCCTGTAATGGCACTAAGTGGAATATTTTTAAAAACATTTTCAAGATGTATTACTAGATTTTTAATTCCTAAACTGTGCATATAGCACATTTGTTTGATTTAGTGCCCAGAATAAACTTTTACTACTTTTTATTCCCGCTAGCATGGAAACGATTAACACAGCAAAGGGAAAGCACAAGACTCCCTCCTGCCTCCCGCCCCCACCAGCACATCTCTGAAGTGCACTCCTGACTGAGTAGACCAGCTTTGACCTTGGCTTCCCATCTGCAGTTCTGCTGGTAGATGTCTCCAGCTGGCTGGAGAGGGAATGCAGTTCTGGTGTGTGCTAGGAGGAAGAGACTGCAAACCGATTTTCCAAAACTCAAGCAGGTGTGTATTGTAATATTGAGATGTGGATGGATCTCTGAAGGGTGTTTAAATAAGTAAGGGAGATAAGAAATGTCAGACTCCACATAACTTCTGAGCAAGATATTCATGATGGTGCATGTGGAAGGCGAGACAATGGAAGAAGAAATAGAGGAAAAGATCAGTTAATAGAGAAGCAAGGAGGCACAGGTTTGCTTTACTGGAAAAAAAAGGAGTATGAACAGACAAATTATGAGAGGACAAGCAAGTGATTCAGCCCCAAGAGAAAGGACAAAGAGGCAGCAGTCAAAGAAAGAATATGGATGATCCATAGGATGCTATATGGAAAAAGAAAAGACAGAGGACTCCATAGGCTCACATTAAGAAGAGAAAGGTCTTTGTGACCAGTGATTTGTATTAAGAGTACTTGGGAAGACTGTTGTCAAAACCAGATTTAGACAAGAGAATGAGTACGGGCAGCTTGGCTCAAGGGTGTGCAATAGAGCTGGAAAAGATCCTGATTAGAAAGAAAGACAATTGACTGGCTGTCCTTTGCGGTTGGCCGGGTGGCACTGCCATAGTCACATCAGAGGTGATCAGAGATGGCTTTCTGGTGAAAATGCAGAAATGAATGAAGCTACAGGAGCCCCTCAGTAGCCAAAGAGCAAAGGCAGGACTCTAGAGGTAAGATAAGATGATGGTTTATGGGCCAGTGCTATGAACAAGTTCTGGGGGGTGTGACCACACAAAAAGGGGTTCACAGCATGAGGACTACTCTTCGGAATGAACTCCATGTGGATAACTCCATGTGCAGTCACACAATTGATAAGAACCTTAAACTAGAAACAAAGGGGAGAGAGTTGGGAGACATTCTCCATGCCTGATTCTAATGCAAGGCAAAAAAGAAAAATCAGATAAATGAGATTATTGCAATGGGTAATAGGACACGGAAGGGGAGAGGAATAGGCAGCAAGAGAATACGGGAATAATATTGAGGAGAGGAATAAATGTTTGTGTGATATATAGAATGAAATTTGCTACTTAAAACTGGATTAAAACAGAGAAAATCAAGAGAAATGCTGTGCATTAAGACCAGATACATATAGGAAGCAGAATCTCTGGTGCAGAACAGAAGAAAAGGATATTATAAAAACAATAGAAACACATTGGAATAGTAATCTTGCCTCAAACACAGGCATTGAAAGATATGCATTATTAAAAAAAGAAGAAAAGGTAAAAGGCAGTGAGGTAGCAATTCTCATTAACTGATGAAGTAGACTGAAAAGAAATAAGAATTGATTGCTTCAGTAAAACCCAGAAACAGGCTAAGTCAAAAACCACTTTTGAGAAGCCTGAAAAAGAGGATCTATGGGAATTAAAATAGGGTCTGTCACTCACTCAGATGGCTGAATTTTGTTATGGATGGAGATCACCATCTCACTACAAGAAGCTAAGGGAATGCATCATTAGAAGAATTTCAACTTCACCATGCAGTAAGCAAGGCTTCTAAATACTGAAGGACAAACTATCTTTGCATGAAAGGGACAAATTTCTACAGCAAGTAGTCCCAGGCCTTTAGAGCAACATGACATTAGATACAGTTCTGGTAAGTACCAAAACACTGCAAGGTAGCTGCTTGTGGCATTGAAGCTTGGTCTAAATGACCTTGAGATGATTACATTTTAAATAAGCAGAAGGACAAAAAGAGGCCTAGACCCATGATATGTGATTTTGAACATGAAATGTTGAGCAAGCCAGGAAGTCTTAAGACCTCTGGGATTTGAATGTAGCAAGGACTTCCTCAAGGAAGGAATGTAGCAAGGACGGAATGTAGCAAGGACTGTCCTCAAGGGTACAAAAAATGCCAATAAATTTGCACCCCCTTCCCACCCTCGCTACACACAGCAAGGAGGGGAAATCATTGTGGAGTAGGACAAACACCACTCACAAAAAAGGACAAGGAAGGAGACAAAAAAATAAGGAATGATCAGCAAAGAAAAATTTATTTAACGTCAAGAAGTCCAAGATTGAATTAAAACTGGGTAAGACTCTCTGGGGCAGATCCCGTCAAAGAAGCACACAGCAAATGTACAGTAAAATAAATTAATGCAGTGACAAACAAATACAAATATTGCTTTTGTGGCATTTTTCACTGGCCTTCTCTTCCAGTGATTCCAGTGAAACTCAATTTTTACCAAGATCTGCTCAGCAAAAAGCAGCATATCCTCTTCCAAGACTGACTGGATCTCACCTTTTCTGGAAATATCTGTGCAGTCTATGAACCTACCGTGTTCCATGTGACTGCAAATGAGTTAGGCGCATCTGTTTTCCTTTGCACGGCACTGGATGTGAGGAAATGTGGGTGGCTTGGTTCCACATCTTCACTCTGGGCATTTACTCACCCAGAGGTGTCAACAGCAACGTAAATCATCTGACCATACCAAACTAATTTTGACTACAGGAACTGCATAAGCTTTTATTTCTATTTCATAGTGGCTGTTAAATGGCCTTGGAGAGAGTAGAGTTGGTAGAAATAGGTGAGGAGTGAAAAAGAGGTAAAGAAGGGGTGAAGATATGTATATATAATGATTATCCCAGTAAAGGCATGTAGTGATAGGACAAGGGGTAATGGCTTTAAACTGAAAAAGCGTAGGTTTAGATGAGATATTAGAAAGAAATCCTTTTCTGTGAAGATGGTAAGGCACTGGAATTAGTTGCGCAGAGAATCTGTGGATGCCTCATCCCTGAAAATGTTTAAGGGCAGGTTGGATGGGGCTTTGAGCAACTTGGTCTTAGTGGAAGGTGTCTCTGCCCATGGCAGGGTGGTTGGAACAACATGATCTTTAATGTCCCTTCCAACACATATCATCCTATGATGCTTAGGAAAAGTAAGAGCTTGAAGCTGGCCTTTGCAGAACAAATACAATGCAAGTAGGAAGAAGCAGCACACATTTCCCACAACGCAATCCCAGTACTGTACTGTGAGTGCAGACAGAAGGAATCACTGAGTGACCATTAGCCCCTGTAATATTATGAGATAGGGATGGTTTTATACTGTGTTTTTACAGTCACTAAAACAAGGAGGCATTGGGCTTTGACCCAAGTTTCTGGATGAGACTGTAATAACTACAAAAATTTTTAAAAAACACAGTTTGGGGCCTCAACTACTTTTTACACTGAGCACACCAAAATGTAACAGCACCTACTGCTATCACTGTGGCAGGCAGGGGATATTCGGGCTTCCTCCTATGAGGTTGCTGAGACCTGGCGTATCATGCCATACACCATTGACTTCAGCAGTTATAATTAAAGCATTCTGAGCATGATGATGGGAATTTGGTGAGTGTTGTCTTTACTTCACCAGATGCTGCTTGGAATTTGGAATCCATGGCCAAATGCAAGAATCAAAATCAAGTGTCTGGCTGCAGACAGGGCAAGTGCAATCTAAGAACAGCTCCTGTCACCATGGCATACCTGATCTCTCTGGGAAGGATTCAGGGTGACCTGTAGAGCCTGAGTCAATTTTTCATGCTAATGCCACTGAGGGGCTGGGGTTGGTGAAGGCACTATAGAGCACCAGGTCCCCCTACTGTGGTGGGTAGGAATTACTCAGACAGTATCCCAGTGCTCAGAGTAGTCCTGTGACCTCATTGAAAAGCAAATTATATGGGCAGCAACAATCTGCACTATATATGGAAGGCATGGGGATCCTCTGTAGTTCTTTACCAGTCCCCTGATCTCTCCAGTGCTACCTTCCAGTGTCACTGGGGTTTTCCCAGTTCAGTTGTTTCTCCTACCACTGCTATGCATGTGCTGAAAATGGCTGCCCATTGTGTCACATCAACATGCTATGGCTCATGACAAATATTCCCAATGATATCTTCCTATAGAATCCAGAATTTCTTTGTTAGGGTTACAGAAACTTTTAAAAACATTGAATGTCACACAGGGCATACGCCTCCACCAGTGTGAAAATAATGTGTGTGGCTCTGCTCCTTCAGGCGACTTCTTCGTGCATCAGGTAAATGATGAATTACCCTGTCAGTCAGAGCTCTTCCTTTCAGGGAGATAAAAAGCATGTGCCTGAATAGAAGTTACTTGGTTTTAGCTACCACACAGCCTCTTGGATGGATGTGACAGGTTGCTTCTGGGGTGTCCAGTCCTGGGAGCTGACCTGTAGATTTGACATGGGGTTCTGTGAAGTGCTGCAAAACGGTGACCAGAGCTAAAGTTTTGACTTCTGTGCATCACCCAACTACCCAAAAGACTACAGAGACTGCAGGGCGAGGACAAAGTGGAGTAGTTTTCATCTCTAAACCCAGAAGTTGACACACACAATGCCTGCTGCAGGCTACAGCATATTTCTGGTCAGGACTGGGTTTGGGCTTTGGGCTTGGCAGACCCACCTGGGCTGGGAGCTGATTAACTGAGACAGCAAAAAGCTACAGTCAAGTCAGGACAGATCCCCTTGAAAATGTTATATATACATATACATGTATACATGTATATGCATATATATATATATAAATGACATGAAGAAAGAAATGACTAGAAAAAATTCACAGTTTGGGGAGAAGCCATGTTCTCTAGATGTCTTCATGGAGCCCATTTTTACACTTCTCACAACCAACTACTCACCAAATGTGAAAAAATGTGGGTTTTGGTGGGCTATCTTTACTGAGCTTACCTATATCCTCGTGGCTCTACTTTCCTATCCCTATAAATGCTTTCTCCAAGAGTGATGAAAGAAACTGTTATAGAGCTCTGTTGGCTCTACCCACTTAAATACACTGTGGGGAGACAATGGTTGCCATTTATGGGGCCTTTCTAACAAAAAAAAATTTAACTTTCTTCTCATGATGATATGATAGCCATGAGGGTAGTGAGCCTGGTACAACCAGGTTGGTCCACTGCCAATGAGTTTGAAATTTACTTTATAGCATGTGGGTGCCTATACCAAACAGTTTGGAGCATAAAGAAAACCTGCACAAGTCCTACTTTATTTTTTACTGTACTGTCTAATAGATGTTCTGTCAAGTTATACATTTCTAGCTGTGACAAATTATTCCTCTTCTCCTGACAGGACCTCCAGCTGAGTCCGCTGTGCTCAATTAGGAGAAAATGCATATTTTAATCCACCCCATGGTGTAGTAACATTTCACTCTGCGGCCTTGGCAAAGGCACCATTTAACTATTTCTGCAGTGGTTTCACATGCAGCACATTATTCTAATGTCAGCAGCATTTCCGTCTGTTCTAGTTTCCCTGGCAGTACTCCCCTAGGCATTGGGATGTGGACAATTAAAGCCCACTTTATCATTTTGGAACCAATGATTTCCTTCCCCTGATACAGTTCATCTGTACATAGCAGCTGCTCTTACCATCACAACCATCTTTCCTTCTCCAGGCCACTGCAGTCTTCTGGTAAGGTGTTGTGACCACCCATCAGTATGGACAGGCCAAGGGTTCTCCTATACCCTTCCTAAAACAATGGATCAGGTCTCTGTCCTCCCTGGTGGTCACAACCAGATCTCCTCCCATCCATAGCAATGAACCTCAAAACCAGAGGGCCTATGTGATATGGGAAAAGATGCCCCCTTTCCAATAAATCATTAGGACTCCTGTAAAATGTCTTCTAATACTGTAGCGGCACTTGAAAACTACCCAGGCATGACTCAGCAGTCATGGAGAGCTGATGAGATGAGAACCCACATGACATTACTTTTATGGTGCAATATGGCTCTCTTCACTGTTTGCAGGGAAAACAAACAATTAAGAATTATTTGTGGGGAAAAAAGCAGTCCAGAGAGAGAAATAAGCTGCATTAAAAAAAAAAAAAAAAAAAAAAAAAAAAAAAAAAAAAAAAAAAAAAAAAAAAAAAAAAAAAAAAAAAAAAAAAAAAAAAAAAAAAAAAAAGGAATAGTGGAAGAACCTTTACATAAAATCAGGATCTCCGTGAAACTGTTCAACTGTGCTGGTACATTCACGATGGGGTCTGCCCAGAATGATGGCACTGCTCTTATTGACTGCCTCAAGGCTACTTTTGGCCTATTGAGTCTCAGAAACACTTCTAGAGAAATCTTTAATTTCAAGTTCCAATTTTTAGCCTTTTAGCTTTTTTGTAGATCATCTCATATCCTCTTTTCTTACCTGCATTTAGAGGTTTGATCATTTGAAAATCCTGTTTGCTGAAAACAAACTCAGGGTCCCTGATGTATTCAGTAGTCTGAAAATCCCATTAATTATTTGAAACCTTTGTTAGCTGAATTAATTCAATTTCTTTGACTCAACTTGGATAACAAAGGTTTGTCTGCATTTCTCTTTCTTTTATGTGAAGTGTGCTCTCTGGTACTACTTACCCTATTAAAAATATATCTTGCCTTTTAATCAGCACAAGCAAAACAAAGATAAGCCTGCTGAAAAGGGCTTTGAAAAACAGCTAAAGTAGCAGAGGAATTATGTGCAAGTCTGCAGAGTATATTTATGGTTATAAAACATCATATAAAAATTTAATTGGTATCTACGAAAGGCACCAGCAGCTGGGTTGAGAGGGTTCTCCATGGAACAGTTCAGCAAGGCAGCAGTAGAACAAATGTTTGCCTTCTAAATACACTCAAAACCTGTCCTGGAACTTCGCTGCTGTATGGTCAAGCCTACTTAGTCCTTGACATTCAAATGTGGCCAGCCAAATTTAGCCAGGGAAAGGGGCTAGTCTGATTAAACATCTCAGGTCAAAGTTTCAAGGCTTTGTGTTGGCAAAGGTAGCCAAAGCAAGCAAATCAAGTCACTTTGGGACTAGGATTGCTGTACTTAAAATCTCTCATGCTGCATTGCAATATATTTGCAAGTCAGTGGGCCCATCCACTGTACCTCTGATGGCTCTGGTACATAGTAGGCCATCTAGTCTGTTATAACCAGCTGGGTGATCCCAGGACTCCTGAGGAAAATCCACGGGCAATTAGAGGGCTCTGGGACATGTCAGTTCCCTCATTAGCAATAAGTCTGGGAGCTACTTCAGATATGAAAGCAGAAATATATACACAACAACCTGAGCTTTCATTAATAGTGCCTAATTTCCATGGTGCTCATGCAGCACCGCTGGTCATTTTGACTCTGTGCATCACTGCCACCGTATGTGGTGGGTGTGCTGTGCAGATCCTGCTACTGGAGAGCCAGCTCAGCCATTGAATCCTTTGAGATAGCTGCTTTTGCTTTTTATTGTAGCTCTGTGCTGGATCTGAAACAGTGCCTTAGCATTGAAAACCTCCCCATGAGATATGGGAATATCTCATTAGCAAAATTAATTTTTTCCAAGAGTGGGTTTTGTGTAAACATAAAGCTCTTCATTTGCAATGAGAGCATTTCAGCAAACATGTCTTCTTTGTATTTTAATGTAACTTGCCAAGAACATGTATTCTTCCCTTATACTTATATGGAAAGGAGTAAGATCCTTCAGGAGTTGGCTGATGAGGTACACTTTTCCACCAATGAAAATGCAAACACAAATGTAATCTAGATGCGACTTTTTGTTTAGATCTTTTCTTATTGCTTAGCTTCTTTATGTTATTCAACTAGATTAATCCTAGCCCTATTGTTTCAGGGTCTTATTGTATTGTGGTATCACGTCTCACAGCACCGAAAAGAGCAGAGGACTTATTCGAAGCAGGTACAACCCCCCTGGCTGACCAGTACAGCTGGCCCAGACCAAATTCAATCAGAGGCACCTCCAGCAGCTTCAGCCAACCTTCACACCCAACCCCTTCTTTACACCCAGATCAAAGATAAGCAATACTAGGTATGGTTTTGTTCTCTCTCTCTCTCTCTTTTTTTTTTTTTTTTTTTTTTTTTTTAAAGTTTAACGTTAAGGAACCAGGAACAAAGGAGGAAAATGAGGAAGGGTTGCAGGAACTTCAGTTACAGAAATGACGACATACTGATGAAAAAACCTTTCAGACAAATAACTTTAGGGGTAAGACCTAAATAACCTTGAGTTGTTTTCACAAGCATGAAACAAGTAAGTTTGGGAGAATGTCACCAGGCTTTGAAAGAAGAATGCAGGAATGACTGCATAAGGTAGGAAAAACAGAATGGGCAGCATTTAACCACTCCACACTGCGGAACTAGCATGGGAGGATGAACAGACTGTAGGTCCTGCACAATTCACAGAAATGGGCTGTAGGACCAGGATCAGAGGGGAAAAAAGGCTGTGAAGCCCCAGTGCAACCGGTCAAGGCAGAGCAGCAGACCGGTGAACTTTGGGGTGACTGGATGTTCTACTAGACCACAGAGGCATAGGAATATCTTCTCTACCAAAAATGACCATGCAGAAATCTCTATAATTTGGTGAGGATTAGGACATAGATGCCCACTCCTTTTTTGCAGGGTAGATTTTGGTGCCCTTTTTTCAAGTTAAACTCAAGTATTAATTTACCTTAGCTTCCCACCCTAGTGGCATTGCTGAAATAAGCATTCAAGTGCAAAAGTGGGACTTCTTAGGGTTTAGACTTTCTTGGTGAGAGATTCTCAGTTAGAAGAGAGAAGGATAAGCAAAATTTCAGGTCAAAGTCTTGATCTGGCAAAGGAAATGTGTTCCAACCACAGTTAGGAGCTGCCAGCCTGCAACCAACAAGCACTGAAGAAGCAGCGTGGTCATCTAGACAACTTCATTCTGAAAGTGTCCCAGGGACAGAAACGCACTGATAACCAGTCTTTATGTCACCATTTCTATCATAACTTTGGAATGCAGTTGACAAAGCAGGTTACATTAAAAACCTGCAGATAACGAAATGAGTTGTGAAGTCAAAAAGGACACATTAGTCCAAGAGTACCAGAAACCCAGACTCCTAAGTCCCAACTCAGTGCCCTGTCAGAGCACATTTTCTCTGAGCTTTCTTACCTACCTCTGGCTGCAACAGCAGCATATTTGCATGCTGCCTCCACTCCAGCGAGCCTCACCTTCAAGAAAAGGATACCAGCTAATTATGAGCAAGCTCTCTGATGATCAATTCATCTACAATTCCTCCCAAGCAAGGGTTTGGGATTGTATAATACAAGGCATAATACCCGCCACTCCAATGAGACAAATCAAGAGATGTGCAAATGGAGAGATGAGCATTTGTCCTTGAGGGAGGACATTTAGCATACCTAGAAACACAACCATTTTTAAAATTAATTAATCCCCTTAAGGAATTGTGAGTGATGGATTAGAGACCTTAACTGGGGAAGCAGCCTGTGACATGGTGTGTGTTTGAAGAGGCACTGAAAAAGGACGTGAGTTTGCAGTCTCGTGCGCTTAAGCAAAACCATCAGCCTCAGAGTGGAACATATTTATTGGCTGGGGAAGGAGAGGCTCAGGGGGATCCTTGGAGGTTCATGCAAGCAGACAAGGATCTGTGGCACCCACTGCTGTCCAGCCGGCCAGCTGTGAGAGCAGCAGCATGAGAAGAGGAGGGGGAAAGCTTAAAGTATCACCAGGGAGGAATACAGTATGCAGTGACATTTTAAAAACATATTCTTGGCTCTGAGAAACATCTAGATAAGCAAGGTAACAGACTATGTGTAGATTTCTTATTTTAATGGAAAAGAACAGCAGGACATTCCTTCAGACGTGCTTTCTTACTAAAACTGCCTGTTAGTTTTTGAGTCTGAGTCATCTCTATCTTAGTATTCAATGTGTTCCACCAAGTAATGAGATTTCTCTGAGTTTCCACTGTATTAGATTTCTCTACACATCAAATATTTAATAAGAATTAGCATCCAGCCATCCTCCCTCCTCCCCTCCACAATAATATTAACTTCTACTGAGACACCAACATTTTGCTATTCACAGTGCTGTTTTAAAAGGGAAGTTAAAAAGCCCCGTATATTTTTCCAAGGGATTTGCTCTGACCCTTTGCAAACACACAGTAATTAAGAAAAAGAATGACCATGAGAAAAAGACACAGTAAACTGAAGGTGCGCAAAGAGTCTTCTCATTAGTCTTTGTGCCAGTTACAGTATCTGAGGAACAATTTCATAGCAATAGCATATTTATTTGATGTGGGACAGATATCTGGGCTCACTGTTACGGATAGCATTTGCTCTTAATGTTTAAAGTACCTCTTTAACAAAATGGCACTCCATAAAAATTTAGTGTGTTCCTGCTGTAATTAAAAAGCCCTAGTCATTTTTGCATTTATGGTATAAACTATAATAGCTGTAAAATCCCACAATTAATTTGTGCCAACATTTCATACTTGAGAAATTCTCATTACAAATTTCATTACTTATTCACTTATCTGTAATTTGTCCTATATAACCTAAAGAATATTAACAAATTTAGAGTCACTTTTGCTCTATTAAAAGCTAAATAGAAAAGCCTTTCACCTAGCAAGCCAATCATGATAACATTCTCAACCCTGCTCCAAAACGTTGGTGAGCTATGGTCAGGCTATACAAAAAGATACATTCCTTATGAAGCACAAGCCATAAACGACACACTAAAGCGCTTTAGAAACTGTGTGATGTATCCCAAACTAATCCACTGCACCCTCATTAGTTTATAAGTGTTACAAGGTTTGAGTGTCTTACACTGTGGCTGTGTCTTACAGTGGCTGTAAGATACACAGCTATCTAAGGGCAGGACTGGCAATAAAGCAGTAAGAAAATAGTTCTTCCTGCAGCCAAGAGTGACTATGCAACATTCAAATTCTCCAGCCAAGAGTGACAACCAAAAGATAGGGATTTCTGTTCCCTCTTCAGTTTTCTTCCTGATGCTCACAAAGATAATTTGTACTCTGGATGTCTGCAGGACTTCAAGGGTAAAACCTTGAGAAGCATTGACACAAAATCCCAGTGTTCCTACAAATAAGTGATGGTGCTAGCAGAACAAGGCAAAAGAAAGGACCAGCAAGACAGAGCTGCACACATGAGCCAGCAGGCAGCGAAGAGGAACTCTAGTTCCTCCCACCTGCTGAATTCTGACTGTGAGACAGCAAAACTACCCAACTGCTCTTGAAATTTTGACCATAATTTCTTCATGGCTTTTTCTTCTCTGTCATCTCATCTGGGGCCAGGTCTCCAACTCAACTCCGCTGAAAGCAGTTAAAGAGAATCATCTTCTCCAAGATTGCTGACAACCCTTTGCTCCATCCAAGTCCAGTCCAGCTCTCCCCAGCCTCAAAATGAGCATTTGCAAACGTGCTCTTCATGAACTGTCCTCCTCTCTGTTTACTTACTTTTACTCAAAAGAGGATGCCTTACTTCATTCTTAGCTCTTGACTATGCATTTTTAGGATAGTACCACTCAACTCACTCACTGTACCAAATGGATACTCCTGCCAAGTCTAGCATATGATGGTAAAAGACAACAATGACAGAAGCCAGTAAGCAGCACTCAGGAGAAGTTGAAACTCAGATTGGCCCCCTGGCAAAGAAGAAATAAAGACATTTTCTTCCTCACAATTCAAAATCTAGAAGTACAACTCCACCTCCAAGAAACAGTCCACTGAGCAATTTAAAATACAGTTACAAGCTTTAGGTACGTCCTGAGTATTTTCTGACATGCTAAGAAGAAATAAGCTATAGTCTCCTAAAGCATACGTAGGATGAAACAACAGAAAACAAATTGGAATACCATCAGCTTAATTTAACTGAAAACTGTCAGAAGAGTATAAAAAAATAATAAGATCTGATACCAATGGGAAAAATGAACTTTGGCTGACTTTGCACCTTCACCCTGCAAACATTACAAAAGCCATTATAATACATTATGCAAATTAGAAGTATGAGGGAAAGCAAGGCCTAAACACAAGTAACTTCATCTCCCTGCAACAGAACAAGGCCCAAACACACTGGATCAGGATAGTGTCACTCCATTTCCAAAAAATTATATTCATAATTAACAGAGACTCAAATATGAGTGCTTACATATGTACTATATAAAGACATACAGATATTCTCACCATCCCAACAATATATAACATTATATTGGCATTTTACTAACTTTTATACCACATTTATTTTATTTCAATGTGCAATTAACTTCCACAAAATTTAACTATGAGACAGCAAATTACTATTCTAGCATAAATACTCTTGCTTCTGAAAATGGCAGCTTTAACACAACCAACAATACAATTCCTATATGAAAGAAACTGGCATACTTATTAGTTTTGTGTGCTCCATATTTTATAGAATATTATGGTGTAAATTGAAATTTTATATGATTTAATAAACTTATATGATAGCCAAGTACCCACATAACTGTAACAAACAGTACTCCTCTCTTAATCAGGGCTCTCAGTACATGTGGAGCTCCCTTTCATTATCGAAGCCTTAGCTTATGACAAACCAGACACTATTAAAGTACCTTCAGAAAAGTACATTTACAGTAACACAGTCCTTCTAATATATAGCCCTTAATTCTGGAGGACAGTTGTTGTAAAGGGGAATATAGGACCTGCCTTTCTTCCACCATGAATCAACTTTGCAAACAAGTTATCCAGTAAATTTCCGTTGTGCTGTATAATAAAACAATGGCAACAAACAAATATACACACCTACAGACATACGTGGGGTTCTGCATCCAGATGACAGACACTAAAATGGAATAAGAGAAAAATTTGGAAGGGAGAAAGGTTTATTTGGCCTTCAAATCTCTAGTTAGTTCAACAGAGATTATACCTAAAATTTAAAGTTTCTTTATCTTTGGTGCATTAGAGGCAATATACGATGCCAGCTGTCATCTTTCAAAAAGTTGCTGGTCCACCTAGACAAATGCTCCTCTGTAAAAAGAGGAATGACACACAAGGCTTATGGCTGGAACTAATTGCACTCTCCTTAAAACCTATGTAAATGCCTTGTGTTATTAGATGCACATACACCACTCTGCAGCTGCCTTAAGAGCAAAGACCATCAGTGCTCTGACACTGCTACTTTTTATACACCAGGTGCCACCGTTTACTTGCCAGGATTATGACATCTTTGACATTCCTTTCTGTAGAAATAAAGGGTGCCCAGTAATTAGGGTCAATGTTTACCCTGGATATCTAGGAGAAAATATCAATTAAGGAATGATTCAGTCAGGCCACCACATTCCCTATGAGCCACCCTCAAGCATTTGCAAACAAGTCAAGGGAATGAAAGATGTTCCAGTTGCTCCCTTTGCGGCTCAAAATGTCAGCAGAGCTATAAACAGGGACTTTCAGAGGCGAAGGAATTGTCACTGGTTTTTGTTCTCTGCTTCTGAGTTTTAAACATGACCTTCCACCCGAGGCGTTTAATGTATTTTTGCACTCTAGAGCACAGATCATTGCCCCTAAATTCATGCCTGAAATACATTTTCTGTGTTTGCAATACTTTTAGAAATTATGTTTATGGAATATCTTTGGAAGAGAATGAACTCTTTATTCATAATACATAAGCTTTACATTTTTAATAACAGAATTAGACCTTCACTGATTTTATAACTATACTATTAGCCAACACACTCTGGTTTCAAATTAATTTGAAATAACTCACACAATGACTTTCTGCAGTCAGAATTGGAGAAGCGTGGACTTTGAAGTAGGCAGAGTCTGTTAAATTAAGCAGTAATTGCAGCTACAGCTAATGAAAGAACAGAACATTTTCCCTATTCCTTCGCACAAAGCCTGGATTTCTTCCGAGACAGCAGAATGGATGAGCTGCTGATCACCTTTTGCTAAAATCTGATTTCAGAAGTGACACAAAGGTCTCTCAATAAACTGCTTTTCTCAGTATATTTTTCCTACTTTTTGCATTATGCAAATAGGTATCATGCATTGTGATAACTTATATGTACACCAGCACAAATTCTATGCCACCTTCTCATGAAATACCTATGTTGAATCAACACTTCCCATCCTCAGCAGGATCATGTCCCACTGTGCCGGGAGATGAGAGATGTGCAAATGCACGTGACCAGAGACCTCTGCAGATGTCAGTGACTTGCTGCTTCAAGGGAAGAAAAGCTTCCCTTCAGGACAGCCTTTAAACGTGTATGGGAGCTTTTCTGAGGGAAGACTGTAATGTTTGCCAATCCCTAACAAAACTAACTGTGGTGTTTAGGTGCTGCAGCTGTAGTGTTTAGGTTATGATTATTTATTGTGCAAGCCATATTAATCCAGAGGGTATACACAAGCTGGACTTCAAGACTGGTAAGAAACGCACATAATTATGAAACAGAAAATATCTTTGGGAAAATAGTATTGTGATAATGTCTCAGCCACTGCACTGAATCCTAATAGTGTGTGGAGGGGTTAATTTAACAAGACACAGGGCCTGCAAATTAAATGTTATATTATCTTGGAGTAGAAAAACCTCATCTCACCCCTTCCTCCAAAGCCCTCCAATATCTCAAATTTTCACAGGGCCTAATACAACAATAATGAAGTGGTGGGGGGGGGGGGGAATAAAGCTAAAAAGCTACTCATGTAAACTGCAGACTCAGAATGTGTAGTGATATATTCAAAATCCAAAGACAATACCCGCATCTCTCAGCTCAGGGACAAACTGGAGCTGTTTGCTTTGTCCACGTACTTCAGAATCATCTACTTTCATTACTGGAAATATTTCTATGGTTGATTCAAATAGAGTGCCATTTGCTTAGAAAGGCAGCCAGTGCTGGGCAATTTCTAACCATGGAGCAGAATAGGTTCTCTACTTCTGGGGACTGATGGGTCTTCATATGATAAACCTGTCAGAAGTGTTACCTAACCTTGTTGTCTGCGTCACAATCTGTTTCCCAGTAACTCTGGGTCTGAGTAGCAGTAATAGAATTAATTATACTTCATTTTGCTGTCTTTAACAGTATTGACCAAATTTAAGAACAAATGAGAAGCGCTTATCAAGCTTGAAGAAAATAATCCATCAGTGGCACAATTTAAATTCTCTGCAGTTCTCTTATTAATCAAAGTAACACTTACTATCCTATCTCCACTTCCCATTAACAGTCATTAAGCACTGTTGCTGATTGAAGCAATTTCTTTAGGGATCTCAACCTCATTTTTAAGAGAACCTTCTACAGTGGAAAACAATATCATACAGGAACAGCGACTTCAAGAGAGGAAGAAGGTTCTTCAATCATGTTCTGACCTTGACATTTCCCTGCAGCAGAAGTTCACCAAGTACACAACCAACATGCTGTAAACTTCTGACTTCTTTCTTCCAGAAGCACCAGTGCCCCCCCCCCCATCAAGCAGAGAGGAAAACACCACTTCAAAAGATGGTTATAGCCAGGAGGTTAAGTGTCTTTAACTACTGTACTGGCCTGCATCAGTGATTATTATTTATAGAGCCTTTTCATACA
This sequence comes from Empidonax traillii, assembly GCF_003031625.1. Taxonomy (NCBI): domain Eukaryota; kingdom Metazoa; phylum Chordata; class Aves; order Passeriformes; family Tyrannidae; genus Empidonax; species Empidonax traillii. The sequence continues at coordinate 1,861,060 of NW_020955210.1, forward strand.
CAGGGAGCCAATAAACAAAACAAAAAAGAAGCCATGAAACAGCTTATTCTGTTGTCTTACTGTCAACCCTCGGAGAAATCCAAGCCATGATAAATCTCAAAGGTTATATACGGTATATATAGAAAGGAAAGATTTCTGATGTTGATTTTTTCTCCCTGTTATAAACAATGTCACAGATTGATAGCTTTTGTTGGAATAAATGCAGTTCTTCTCAGAGGAAACCTAGCACATGGCTGTAACACAAAGGGGCAGGGAAAAGCCTGGACTGTAAGCACTAAGCTTTGGCAGCACAGATCAATACATGTTGAGAGACCTATGGGTGCATTGTCTAAGCTCTACACTATTGATGCTGGGCTTCTAGTAGGACATGACCACATAGGGTAACAAAAAGCATTTCGAAAGCATTTCATGATTCAGGGGGTTCCTGTGACTCTCTGCATTCTCAAGGAATTGGTTTTGTGGATGGGGTTTTTTAGGTTCTTTGCAAGGTTCTCGAGTTTACTGATTTTACTTCACTTTTGCCATGTCCCCTAACTCAGATTTTCCCAAAGTATTTAATTTTTACTGCTTTAAACAGTTCTAGGGAAAATGGTACTCTTCCTAAATCAGGAATGATACTGTGAGATTGGCGAAATCAGAACTAACCCTTATTTGAGCTGCAGCAAAAATGCCAACCTATAATGTGCCATAACCGTGTTTATGTAAAAGGCAGATGTTCATCACATCACAACTCTGTTCAGAATAGGCGTATTTCAGAACCTGACTGCACTTCAGCATTTACACGCCTCTCTTTTGGAAAGATTTTTATTGACTGGGTATTTTTGTCAGGTACCCATCTGCCTCTTGGCCTTTAAACACAAATTTTTCTGGCTGGTGTATGGCTGTGGCCACACCAAACCTAGGATCAGTCTTTTTCGACTCAAACCTCCAACATTAAAGAGCTCATAAGATGGATCATGAATGTTCACACTGTGAACTGTTTCCAAAGTTTCCCACCCATCATACTGAGTAACTGAGTTCACTTTATCCTTCCAGGGAAGAAAAATCTATCAGTGGTACTAAATATAGAAACATCGCTTCTGCTTAAGAAGCACTTGACCTGAAAATTAGTGGCTGCCAGGGAATATTTTAGGGAAGTATCACTGGATATCTGCATGGATCTCATTCTGTCAGCGTCTCACTTGTCAGAAAACATGTCAGAAGACATTGGGTCTATCCTGGTGCAGCTATTTCATACCCACTGCCACAGCCCTTCAAGGAAAGTAAGAAAGAAGAAAAAATTCGCCTGTGTGCTCTGCCTACTTACCACCTCCACTATTAAAATACAGTGTGACCTTGGAACTCAGTGACCAAACCACATACTGATTTTATTTCATATATAAACAGTAGGCTAAGTACCAGGCTGGCAAAATTCAGTTTGAAACAGAGGCAAGAACAAAACACCACTTAACTTCTATGCAGCTAACTACACAATTACAGACTCCACGGTATGAAATGTTAGGCTAGATTTTGGGTGAATGTAACACCTCCTCCCATTAAAGCACTTAAAAAGGAAAATGCCTTACAAAGTGTCCCATTAGGCTGACAAATTTACAACACCATGAATAGAAAACCAGAATACAGCATTGTGTTCAGGGAGCATGAGTAGATTTCAGTTCTGCAGTGTTTTCATCTATGTGAAGAAGGTTAGATAGCCTATCACATACTTTCTCACTATTTATCAGATCCACTTGCTACACACACGTGTATTAAAGTAAATTAACAATCAACTGCAAAGTGAATTATGGTAACTGTAGTGGGATTGAATAGAGGCACATGGGAACATAGTACATTTAAGCCTCTATCTCTGCATATGTCACCATTAATGCTAAACATGATCAGGAGGAAAATCCCTTGCCATGCATGCTCATATACAGGACATCACTCTGGCAAAGCCCATGGTGTAGAGTAGGAAGCTCTGTTAAGCTCTGTTCTTCAGTAGCTCCATGCAGACACGTAAAGCTGTGCTGGTAAAAAATCTAAGGTCTCTATTGATGTACACGTGATTGACAGAATAAAATAATTTAAAACAAAGGAAGTATAGGGGGAAAAAAACCTGTGGGAAGATAGGAAGGTCCACTCTGTGCATAAAATCTCACCTTCTCTTTCTCCTTGAGTTTAGCCCTGCTTTTAAGTCCAATAAACCAGACAGAATACAAAGCCACTAATTGTAGCACAGCTATTGAAATAATTTATGCCATAGCATCCACTGCTTTCTGTCATCTTTCTAGGGCACTCGGGCTGCAGTAACTATGTATTCTAATAAGTTAACTCGTTGCATTATATAGCCTGTTAGTTAAACGAATTGTTGGGTACAATCTGTTCTCAGTCAAGCCAGGGAAGGCTGTTTGTATAAATACAGTGATATTTTACAAAAAGTAAGCACATCTAATACCATGGTTATAGAGCTGTAGATGTTTGTCTTACTAAAGTGGACAGATATGTGACAGGACTAGGGGGAAAGGGTAATTTTTAATGTTATGTTTTTTATTTCTAATGTGAGCACTGTATTATGATAAGCGCTTCCACATTTTGCATAATAGAAAAATAAAATATCTCTGCACAGAACCAAGAGTTGAAGGTCACTTGCCTCACAACTTTGCAAAATATTCATTGATACAATGTGAGAGCAAGGCAAAAAAATGTAACTAAAATATACTAAAACCAATAAAAAAATCCCACTGGCTTTTGTTTACACTGGAACTGAGCAGGAAGCATATTACCTCTGCAAACTATTTTCACTTAGCACAATTCAGGCGGAATTATTGCCATGACCTTTTAAAAATGTAGAAGTGTTGAATCGATAGCCTTTCAGAAGCACAACTGCGGAGGCAGATCTGGCCATGCTGTGGTGGTGTGTATTTCTGCATCAGAAGGCAGCTGAAACCTAATTATCATCAATCACACTGAGGTAAGTCAGGGCGGTGACAAGCACTTTGCAGGTGAGCATAGAGATGGGCACGTACCTATGGGGATGCCTTTATGTGCACGAGCACGTACCCACAGCTCTTCTGACACTCACGAGGTGAGACTTAAAGATGAGTTATAGGCAGTGTCACTCATTTACAATAACAAACACCAGTCAGAAACAGCAACCTGCAAATGATGTACAGAGCGCTGGCAGACTGCCACCCTCCCGCAGACCTTGCAGCCACAAACCACACCAGATCACTGAGGTCATCATGATTCCTTGGACTCCGGCCATCCGGTATTAAAAAATAACAGCTGGCCAATCAGCAACATTGCTCAAGCCCAAGGACAGCAGTAAGAAACTCCATTTTGGTATTTCTTCCTCCTTCTCTCCCAGAGTGCCAGTCCTTACAGTTCATCCTCAAATGTCATGAACTGAGGTGGGGGGTGTCCCACAAACCTCCTACTGCAACAAGTGTTTGCATCAGTGCCACCTCTGGAGCCATCTAGGGAATTTTAGGATGTTCAAAAGGAGCCAGAGCAAATGTTTTGTAAAATTAATCTCTCCACCTATCAGCAAAATATAAACACATTCAAGTGCTTAGTTTCATTCAAAGGTCTAAGGATGAAACTCCAGCATCACTCAAACACATTTTAGTGAAAGATGCATAAGGTTGTCAAACACCATTGATGCCAGGACAGCACTGGCGACTC
>NW_020955210.1:1869722-1898022 GCF_003031625.1 Empidonax traillii
GTGAAAAGTAACATTCCACTTTATGTGAATAAAAAACTGTAAGAGTCTTCACCATCCAGAAATAACTCAGACATTAGGCTGTGTTCTTTTGTCTGGAGAGCAGCAAGCAGGGTAATGAAAACAAAACCCTCCGAGACATAAAAATACAATTTATACCTTTTTATCAAGCAAAGAGAAAGTTGGTTAACGTTTGAAAAGGGAGCAGTAATGTATATTTATTGACAATTTTATTGTAATAATTAGATGTTTACACAGTCTGGACATTGTGGCTAAATCACTTCCAGCATGTTTATTTGTAAAGGGCTGTTTTCAGGGCAGTGCAGTAGGCTCATTAAGAAGACAGACTGCATTAAGATTCAAAGAAATTATTACTGCCCAAGCTTTGCTCCACTGGTTTGGATTTCAAACAAAATTTAAAATAATTAAAAATAAACAAAAAAATAAATAAAATAAATAAATAAATAAAAAACTGAGAGAAAAATTAAAAGCCCAACAGCAATATCATCCAAATACCCAACAGACTGGAAATGATCAAGCAAAATGGAGAATATTTTCTTCTGTAAAGGAAACTTTATTTTCTCAGTTCCAGAATAATCTGGTATTGTACATTTGAAACAATATACAACATTGTAGATGCCAGTTTCAAGTGCCTCTTTGTGGCTGTTAATATATATTGCTTCAACACTTGTATTTATTTTTTAATACTCCGGTTAAATGACTAGATGATATTTAAGACATATCTTCTTTTTTTTTTACTTTATTTTTCAGGTAGTGCTGTTAGTTGACCTTTAGGAAGTCTTTAGGCCAGAATTTGGTTTATGCATTATTTGATGTGTAAGTCCTTTTTTTTTTCCTTCAGCCAACGAAGGATCACTTTTTACTACAGTTCCTCAAAAATATTCATTATTAAGCTGGAACGCGCATGTTCAACTTCTTTTTTTTTTAAGGCAAATAAGTGAAACTTTTATACTTACTCTCTACAGAACCCTATTTGGAGGCTTCTTCACTAATCAGTTTACAGCAATTTTTTAAATCTGGAGTGAATTTCATACATGCAAATAGAGGCTAAACACCAACTATAGATTTTTCTGGTTTTACAAAGGTAAGAGAAAGGAAGGCAGCTGAAGTGGAAAGAGTTCCCAGCAATGCAGCCTCGATGAACAAGTCACATCAAGTTATGCACAGAAGAGCACTGTGCTGCATTTAGTGAAGCACCCATTTTAAATTTTAAAATCTCTTTAAAAATTAAGGCAGTAAATAGGCTATAATGTTGCTCCTGTCCAAGTATGTTTCCATTACAATTAAGTAATCAATATGCAGTATTTATTGTGCAAAGATTATGTACAACAAGGAGCACATAAGAAGTACCTGTGTTTAAACCTTCTTCACTTTCCTTTAGCTACTGTTAAGCTACCTTTCCCCAGAAGTGGACTCATTAAATGCCATCCAGTACATCTATATAAATGCTGTATACTCACTGCTCTCACAAATAAAAACAAAGATCATAAAAAAAATTGATAAAGAGATGTCAGTTTGCAAAGAAAATACTGGGTTATATTTCCTGAGAGCTGCACAAGTCAAGTTACAAATTTGAAATATTACAGATTTAGTTTTACAAGTCAATCAAAGCAATATATTTGGCCTCATAATTACTGTCAGTTTTGACACAGAAGGCAATAATTTTTTTTCCTGACATAAGTTCCAATAAAATCAGGTAGCCACATCACAGAACACTTTCTTACTCCGAGTATTAAAAGGACTTCTCATGAAGAATACTGCCGTCATTAAATATATGTCATGCATTCATTCAAGAGTATGGGGGGGGGGGTGCAGAGAAGGGGACTACCTTTACAGATGGACCTGATCCAAAGCCTATTATAAAGACGAGAACGTTTCTATTTACTTGAGTGGACTATGGAAAAATCCCTTTCTGTTCTCAGAAAAGGGGAAAGAGACAACAGACAAAACTGAAGGTTATTTTTATCTTTTTCTCTATTTCCTAAGACACTCAAGTGGGAACTAAAAATTAACTACCTAAGGTGAATAAATGGTTACAATTTGAAATTGTAGCTATTTTGCTTAAAAATGCATGAATTAAATGTTTTCCATGGCAGTTAGAATCAGTGTAATGTTGCATGTAGTCAAAAATTATTTAATATCTGTTACAGCCAAACATGCTTTAAGGGATATGATACTTGGAAGAATTCTTCACCTTTTTAGAAATATATTAATTGTGGACCAAAATAATTATGGAAGTAATGAACCAACATTCTCATTGAGCAAGAAATAGTGAACTTGGTTCCTGCTTGGAGCCTGTGAAGCTGAAGGAGGATGAGAAACACGTGAACCCACAGATCAGCAGCATTTTTATTCCACCAGGCAAAGAAAAAGACTGGACTTGTATTTATTCTGTCATATCAGAGTGGTGTCAGCTCACCACTGACTCAGAGAATTGCAGAAAACTGGCCTGGAACAGACCTCAGGAGGTGATTTAGTACATGCCCCAACCCCAAGGCAGGAATCGCCATGGTTCAGTCATTCCTAGCAGGTGAGTTCATTCCCTGCAGGCTCTCCAAATCCTCCAGAAATGGAAATCGCAGAAGCTCCCCAGGCAACCAACCCCAACGCTTCACTGCCCTCACCATTGGAAAGTTTCACCTTCTGCCTGATCTGCCTCTACCTGGAAGCAATGTATGCCTGTTATTTCTTGGTGTCATCCATGATTAACGTGATCCCATTTAGCAACTAGGGGTGTAAGCCTTACTGCAAACAAAAGGTCACTCAGGCATTCCTAACATGAGATGGAACAAAAGATAAAAATGACCGATTTAGAGTTTCTTCTAAAGCTATGCCCTCTGTCACCCACCCTTCGTTCGGAACGGGTAGAATTACACCCCAGGCAGACCAGAGCAGACACTGCGCAGGCTCCTGGCTAGGAAAAAGCCATATTTCCTGCTACTTTCAAAACATGCAACTCCATTAAGTCCTCAGGATTGGACTTAATTATGAGAGCAATAAATTTGGCCTAGAGAAAATCGAATAAACTGAGAGACATGGGGACTGTCAGTGGCCCACATACGGATGTTATAATTCTGTGTCAGTATACTCATATAACAAGATAAATCCTCATTATTATACACTTACTCCTTCCTTCACCAAAAGGATAGAGGCACAGCCAAAACATTCGTCTACCATTGACAGCTATCTATAATAAAGGTTGCTGAAGACAGTACTAGTATCTGCCCCTACACAATTTAGATTTGGTAGGGAGCGGGAGCAGACAATGAAGCAGACGGGATCAAACACAACTTTTCTCACAGCTGGCATACCTGTGACATTTTTAGGAGAGTAAAATCCAATTAATCCTGGCATAATCAATCAGACCTCAGCCCAGAGCGTGCAGACCATCAGTGTGTGAACTGGGAGTTCAAATGAGTATCAAATAAAATACTTCCATCTGGTTACAAGAACTATCTTATGCCAAGGAGATCTTCTCTAGAGATCAAAACCACCACAACCATTCACTTTGTGTTCATAATACTTCCTATATGTGTATAGTGCTGGGCACAGAGTGGTTTTGAACATCAAGAACCACTTCATAGATAAACTGGCGCCCTGTATCCAGGTGGTTAACTCATGGTTAGTGGTATCCTTTAAATGATTGAAATTAAATTTTCACAATATTACCAATCTGATTTTAAATCTTGTATTTCACATTAGTAAGAAGTTTCAGGAGCACTTGCAATGAAGCCAAGGGAACTACGTGACTAATACTTAATCTTGTCAATGAGGAGTTAATACTGTGCCCTCAAATTAAGAACTACCTACTAACTTTTGCTGAGTTAAAGGGGGAGTCACATGGCTAAATTCCCTTGTTGCAGACTGTACATGCAGAACTGATTATTTTCAAGAAGCAGAAAGCGGAAAAGACAGAAGACATTTCTGTTATTGACAACTGTCTACATTTCAATTTTTTTCCGTAATACCAGCAGAAATGACAACACTTAGGATGAGCAGAACATTCAAGAGCCCACAGACATAGGAAGGGCAGACACTAATAAGTATTATGATGAATGTAGTCTGAATAGCTACTGTAATTTCAGTTAATACATTTAGCAAACAGTATGTCTACTGTTACTGTTAACTAGACAAAATTATTGAAATAATTGTCTGAATTATCACAATTCATTCATAATCAAACACTATTTACCAAATGAAATACATATGCTCTCAGTAGCTGGTCAGTACTCTGTTCAGTGATGCCTATGAGTCACCCTGGTCAGTTTTTGACTGAATTATTCTAATGCATATTCCCCATGTTTCAAATGTTATGACATCTAAGCAAGAGTATTTTGCATGAAGGCCTCCTTAACATCAACCAGAATGTAGAAAATAGAATTCCACTGAAATACATTATCATTACCATTTAATGAAATGGGCTTGATGAAATCCCTTTGTGGTCCACGTATGCTTCTCGGAATCATCAGCTTGTCTGAGGACACACAAATGGGAACACTTCACATCATGGTTTAATATGCCATTCTGTCAGATCAGGCTATAATTCAAAACCCTGATCCACACCTGATGGACAAACACCTGCATAAATTTCTAGCTCATTGAATTTATTAGAGATGTTCAGAAGCAACGCTGCAGCTGAAAGGCCCAAGATAAAATCAAACATAGATCAGTAAGGTTCAATTTTCAGCCAGAGGGCCAGACATGTAGCGCTTTGTTCTCTGCTTGCCAAATCTGGCACCGACCACCATTGGTATGGATTCAGGTTCACAGTCTCAAGTGGGCATTTGCATAGGCTCCACCTGAAACATTCATTTGACCCAACTCTGTAAAAATCTGATGTTTTAGGAAGACACTTCACGATACATATTCTCCTCTTCATAATTTTGTATTAGTAAAGGAATGCAAGGCTAAAGCAGATAGAGTATTCACAGAAGTGCAAGTCATAACAACGGCTTAGTGAGAGAGATTATTCTGGATGATGCCTCTGCATTTTGAACTTCCACTCACCTAAAAATTTACAAAGCCCAGGAGAGAAGACATTTGTTTCCTGACTGCTGCCTTTAAAGCAGTACTAGATACATTAGAGGGCGGCAATTCTGGTCACAAGTCGATAATGACCTATAGCTGACCTTGGGTGGCTTTCATAGGACAGTGAGTAGCTGAATAGGCAATCTCAGTCTAGAACTGGTTAAGTATACTGTGTGAGTCTCAGAAGCAGAAATGAATTAATAGATAGGAAGATGGTTAGTTTATAGACCTTCCAAAACAATTCTCACAATTGCTAAAATGGATTGCCTATTTTTTTTTCAAGTAATGGGATTCCAGATGCATAGATACCCACTCTGCTCCCTTTCATAGTGGTCTAATACCTTAAAAGAATGGCAGTCCTCTCAGAGGAGAGACAGAAAAAGAAGAAGGTCCCCCTGCTTTCCCAATGCCATGACTGTTTACAGATTTCATCTTTTCCCTTCCAAACTGAACTCAGAAGTCTCAGAGGCTGAAGACCACCAATGAATAAACTGAGTTGCCCATGTCTGTCAGACTGTCTGCACTCTGCTTTTCTCATGCTGACCCTATTAGATTTGACTATTAAAAAGCAGCATTGGGCCATGTCAGCTCTTGGGTGGGAGACTGCCAAGGCACACATCCATGTTGCTGGCGTTTGAAAGATTGATAATGATCCTGTGCAACACTTTTTTCCCTTTAAACCAGGCAGTTCTGCACGGGGGTCAGTTCTGTGGTGCTACATACCTGTCTTGTAGCATGAGGTGTAAAGCTAAAATCCTGATTGCCTGTGGCTGCTAAAAATCCCAAGGCACTATTTACAAATATGCAAGCAATTACAGCAGACTGGAAGTGGCCAAACTGGTAACTCTCTTCTGCCAACATAAATCCTCCCACTGTAACTGAATGTGGATTTTTTTTTCATCTCACAGCATAAACTTTAAAGTATTGCTGTAAAATGCTCATTAGCCATCAAATATCTTTATGGAGTAGCACTTGCTTTACAATAGAGGGTGAAAGGAAGTTTGTTCTATGGGTTCTGAGTCAGTGAGGATACTTTAGGATAAAAGCTCCAACACATCAGTTTGCTAGAGCAGAAAATTAATAGAGATAGATTGGTTTTTAGTGGCATTTGAAACTATCTGCCTCTTATCTACCAATAGTTCTTTTTCTCAGACTGCCTGCGCTGTTGTACTTTATTCTCCTACATGCTGCTACAAGATGACACCTCGAATTTTTAAGCTTTTCCTGTTAATTAAAAGATTTGTTCCTCCCAAAAGGCTGGGAAGAAACTGACATTTTCAGTTTTAAATCTGACTCATGTTGGCATAGCTTCCAGGTGCAGAGGTCCTGCCTCTACTTTGCTTTGAACTCAGCTCCCTATGAATTTCTCTGTGTGGGAGTTTGGACTAAGGAAAATTCCATACAGCAGAAACAGAACTGTCTAGATCCCATTAGAAAATCACTCCTAAACAAATTCCTAAAAGATTATATATAATGATATAACAATTCATGGTTTATCACTGCCTGATCTGCTCTACAATTTAAAGGGAAAATATATATATATTCCTTGGTATGACAGTTGGGTAAGAAAAGCTGCATCCCTTTGATCTGCACAACCTGCTACCACCTCAGCCCCTTTTACTTCTTCCTGCAGCAAGGAAAGACCAGTCAAATCACAATTTCATCCCAGAAGCATGAAATACTTGTGCTTACACCCAGCTTGAATCCATGATTTTAAGTTCATAGTGTGAAGTTGGTTTGTCCTGGTCCCTCACAATAAGACACTGGATGCTGGGCAGGAAATGAACTCTAAAGCAGAGATGCAGATTTGACAGAGCACTTTTGCTGAGCTCGGTGTCAGAGTTTTTTTAAACAAAGATGGAATTAAGCAGATACTTCTCTGAGAAGTGTCAGCTTCAGAGAAACCCTGGTAAGCAAAGGTCTTACAGAGTTTATCAGTACTTTGTGCTATCTAAAGTAGAAAGTTGTTTATAAGGTTTCCATGCATATGTTTGTTCCCACAGTTACATACTAATAAATTTTTCATCAACTTGAGGGAGAGAGATGAAAGAAACATCAAAAGGCTTACACAGTTAAAGAGCACACCATTGTCATCTACCTGGGTACTTTCATCACATTTTAATATTTTAGATCTTTCCTACAGGTCCCACTGAACTTTATCAAGCCAGGACTCTGATCTATACCCACAACTTCATTTTGCTTTACCTGAGATAGAAAAATGGATTTCTATCACTTGGCTTAGAGAAGTCAGTGCCATTCTTTTGTTTAGTTTGGCTTATAGAAATAATCGCATCTCTTTCAGAAAGAGGACAAAGAGTATTCAGCAAAAGGCACTTTGAAATTGTATTGCCTGGTTTTGAGTTCCTTTTCTGGGATCCTGATGCAGAAGCAAGCAAATTCAATAGCTTCTCAGTTTCAACAGTCTTTGGATCAGGTTTTAAAGGGTTATTCTTTACGCTCCTTTTAATACTGTGTCATACTCAGACTGCAGTGCCAAAAAGAAAGAAGTTTATGCCTTTGGCTTTGCATATAAAGTGGGATCTTAATTAGCATTCACTTTCAGCTTAATTCCAGTCACAGAAAGTTTTTATCATTAATAGGGGACCAAAAGGTAAGCCAAGGCATATCACTTCTCTAAATCTTATCCATACATCTCCCTGATGGAAGAACCAGTGCATACACTGCCATCAGTATGTGTAATTAGTGGCAGTGTGCAAAAGGAGGTATATCCTAACGAGATGCTGGAAAAATATGTGAACCAGTTATCCGTATATAGAAGTACATGAAAAAAAATACTAAAGAGTGGCATGGTTATATCCGGGTGCTTCTGCTATAGAAAGCATTTGTATTATCCTTACTTCTCTGAATAAATTCAAATGACAGCCCCATTTCATTTCTTCATTCAGTCTGGAGGCCAGATGGCATTAGAATCATTTACTTCACCTTGTTGTGCTTAATTACTACAATCAACACACTATTTTCCAAATTAATCATAACAAAGTAATTTCATTAGTAACACAGCAGGCTGTTGAATTATTAGCATCATAACAGTTTGCAAACAATTAAACTTTATTTGAACCTTAAAAATTTGCAGAGTAGAACATTATTATAAGATCTAATGGCAGGATCGTACAAATCCAGAACAGAACAAATAATCAAGTAAAAGGCTGTACAATATATGAGTTACAATCACCTTTTATAAAATTCACTGTCTCACTGCTCATGGAAAGGCAAGCGCAACCTGAGCGAACAAAGAAAATAATGCGATTAGCATTTTCTACCTCCGAGTTTAAGTTGTAATAACAGAGATTTTCTTATCCAGAAAAGGTTACATCATTTGCAGCGATTTAAAGTAAACCATTCATTCGAGTCGTTGTTCCAAGACATTTCCAGTGTGTTTCAGGACATCTTTTACGTTTTGAATGTTAAGGTAGTTTGCTTACTTCCCCTCCCCCCTTCCCCCAAGTACCAAGAAGGGGAAGCCCTAAAGCAGAACTACAGACAAAAGCCACTTGATTTCTTTGGTTGCCACCACCCAGGAGAGGCCGCTCTGGGCAGCCCTGCCCCTCATCGCTTGGGTAAGGACTCCCTCTCCTGGAAAAAAGGCAGAAGCGGCGCGGGGCAGCACGAAGGGGGAAGGGGACAGGGACGGGATCGGGATCGGGATCGGGATCAGCCTCCGCCTCCTCCCGTCCCACGAAAATTTGCTGCCACCCAGCGCCGCCGCCGCGCAGCGCAGGGACCGGGCCGGGGCCGCCCCCAGCTCGGCACCGCCACCCCCGCGCTGAACCGAGCCCCGGCCGTAGGCACTTGGTCTCAGGGAGATGCGGGGGAGGGAGGGAGGGAGGGACGGGGTTTATTCCTCCCCCCAAAAAAAGTAGGTGGTGATGGTGGAGGGATTTGGAATCACGCAATTAATAAAAAGCCATTCCGGTGGGCAGATTTATGGCGCTGCCATGTTAACAAGGGAGAAGGAGCGTTTCCAGCCCTGCTATTAACGCTTCACATTCTGTACACAATCCACCGGTACGCTTGACAAATTAAAGTAGTAAAAGATCTGAAGACTATAATCTATCATTTTAATGCTTTGCTGATAACGCACAGGATCCATTTCAATGACAATCTCTTTTTAAAAAATTAAAACAAAACTCCGTACCCTGTTTGACGTCTATTAGAATCCAGTGTACCAGCAAGGACCATACATTATCTAACACAAAGCACAACATCTTAGTTTACTGAAAGGATCCGAATTCCCAGTTCAGACTAACGTTACCTTTTAACCCACACTGTTCTCAGTGTCCGCCTCAAGCGAAAACAGCGCAAGCAAATACACAGGGACCTGCACAGGCTCAGCAACTCGAAGACTGGCCTGACCTGCCTCTTTGGCAGATTAAGGGTCTCACAAATCAACTGTGTGGGAAGGTTCAAAAAAGTGGATCTTGCATGCTAATGGCAAAGCACATCTCCAAAACAAGAGTATTTAAAGTATTAACTCTGACTTGCCCAAGCCCCTTGTCCATATGTGGTAGTTTTTTAGCGTACTTTTACGTTTCAACTGACGCTTTCAGCCATGAGGTTCTGGATTTGACAGCAAGACTGCAGGAACTAATCCATGTAGCACTGAAGATCTGTTGCACAACTTGTATCAGAATTCCAAGGTATCCAGATTTGACTCTGCAGAAGCATCTGTAAGGTAAAGATAAAATATTCCACTCTACCATGGACAAAAATATGTTTTACCTGCAGTTTAGCTCATGCTGACTTAGGAAAAATTGTGGGGTTTAATATATTTTCACAAATTTTCATAGAATTCCATCTTCAAGTCAGAAGGGTATCCACACAGGCCGAATTATTACATCAGCAAAAGAATCAAGCCTTCATTGTGTGTCAACAAAATAGTAATTAACAATACAATACTAAATGTATGAGAAAAATAAATCACTGCCTAAAACCTAACATAAAAAAAATTTGCAGACAGAGTACCCTAAAGACTTGCAATATTACACATAAATTTCCCTCAATTTTCCAGTGAAACTGCACAAGATGTACAGTGAGCATTAAAAGGTTAATGCATGCATGAACTGAGTAATAGTTTACCCTCAAAGTTCAGCTTAATTTTTCTAAATCTGAGGAACAGGAAAAGATAGCAGAATTCTCTGAAAGAACACAAACCTACAGCTATACATAAACTGCTAGCATGTTAAGGAGCAACAGGCACTATACGGCTGCTTCTGCCCCATATGTTAATTACCATCTATTTAATTTCCTATCATTACAATTCTATAAAAAGTGACTAAGAGGAACACTTCCTTAGAATTATGATCAATTACATTTATAATGTTTAATATACACAAGGCAACGATCTGACTACATTCACTGAAACCACAAAACGTGTACAGCAGAATCTTCCTTCAGAGGCTGGGCCTGTAAACTGCAGCTGCACACCACTCTTGATCTCAAGTGCACATTTCTTCTGATTAGGGAGAGGGAAGTTGAAAGTTCATCCTTAACCAAAAAACCTCAAACACGCATATCAAACCGAGTCCAAGTATCTATTCCCTTCCACAGTTTTCTGCACAGAGAGATACATATATATTACTAAAGGAACAAAACTAACTACAAACAGCACCAATTTTATTTTTAAAAAAATTGCTGAAGGAGCATAGTTCTTAAATATATCATCCTTTGTACACTGTGGTTTAATATTTCATACAGAATCCCAGAAAAAAAGTATTTTAATTGAACCTTCAATATATTTTGCCATAATCTTTATGTTAACAGGACTCCTACAAAGGTTCCAGGAAAGACATACTTATGAAACAGAGAACAAGGGAACATAGAAGCCATTACAGAAGATTGGATTAAAATGTACTTACCCAGGCCTCTCAAATATCATACATCTCCATTATGTAGGCTTTAGGCACCAAGCCAACGGTTCCCTTCATTTCTCCTACCCACCAGCCATATTCATCGTACTCCTAATTGAAAACAATATGCAGTATTAACCTTTAGTCTGATATAAATGCAATAGAGTTTTGTATGCAACTCCTTATGGATGCTTTGTCTTATATACAGCTATAACCATTTTAACTCAAAATTAAAACATTATATCTTTTTGTTATAGGCATTCACATGCAGAGTTAGGCAAAGGCAGAAGCTAAATTTTAAAAAGGCCAGGCGTACTCAGGAAAATTTCTTAATTATGGCTACTCTTTCTCTAACACCTACTAAAAATATCCTCTCTTCATCACAAATAAAAAAAACTTAACTTTGTAACTAAAATCTAATAGCACAACACTGACATAAGAATCAAGTAGAATTCTTTCAGCATGACAAGGCTAAACTCAAACTTACAATCAACTTATTTTAAAAACTACTTTGCTCAAACGTGAAGGGAACACCACATTCTAATACATAATCTTTCTATGGACAAAGTCTACTATTGCTTTAGGCTTACAGAAATTCTATGGCAGATCTCATATGCCTGACAGATGACTAATGTACTTTTGTTTGAAATTTGTTTAGGCTTAGTGAGATAAATATGAAACAAAATGAATTATAATAGTTTAAAGAAATAATATCTTCCAAAAGCAATACCAAGTAAGAGTATTGTGGTATCCAAATTTAATTTTTTCCTATGAGATAAATATTTTAAGATCAATCCTAACAGTGGTTCAATAAATTTTAACAGCTAAAATTGCACACACACATATATTGAGTTACAAATGAAGTAGTATTAAAACAGAGACCCCACTGAAAACTGAATGATTCGTAAGATAGAAATTACTTTGGAACAAACATGAAAAATACAGAATACACAGATATCTCTGATAAGCAGCGTCTGCTTCCCACTACACTGTTCTTGTGATGAGAAGATAAAAGGCTGTAGGATTTTGAATTACTGGTCCTACTGAGATAAAGCCATTATTGTGATTATTGTGTAGATAAAGTTTTTTGGTTATAAATAGTCAAGTGGAGCTTAAGGGTTAATGGAGTTTCATTAGAGCCTGAGCTATAATGATTTGCTGCTGGCATATTTTGCCTGGTCAAGAGTTCTCTGGGGTCCTATGAGGTGCTTAGTGTACTCAGCTCTCCCTGTGCTTTAACTACGATGAAGCCCTGCTGATGGCCCATCTTCACGTGAGCCCTGGCTTTGTTTTGCTTTTTGGTTTTGCCCTTTTTTTTAAAATGCTTGCATGCAGGCATACACACACTAATTGTGGATGGCTGAACACTAATCTTACATTAAACATTTTCCTCCTTCTCTTAACAGTGAATTGGTGATTTGAAAGATTCTATCCTGCTATCCATAAAATACTGCAGCAAGTGTGATTTAAAGGAAACTCACATAAAAAGCAGCAGGAAAACCTTTATTTGTGATGTGAACATGCAAATGAGAAAGCTTAAAAAATAATTCCACCCTTCCACTGCAGGTCAGTGCTGGGGATGGGTCTGGTCTTGAAAGTCTAGAGGTAGCTATCTGAATCTGATCTTCAGTGCACACTGCTCTCTACAGAAGTTAAGAACTGCTTATAACCCTTCCCATGGGGCTTCACATTACACCCCAAATCCTTAAAGGCAAAACAATACCCTGACACTGAGGTTTATAATGTTCCAGATCAGCCTGTTTAAAAAAATCTATGCTTTATCTCGCAGTACACTGTTTAAATATACAAACCGGATTTCAAGACTGCAGTGGGAAATTGCTGAAAGGAGCGGCACTCACGTATACTACTGGAATCTCAGAAATAAATCTCTCCAAGAGTAAGCAACAAAAGATTTTAAGCTGCTACATGGAATACACGAAGTGACTGACAAGAGTGATTAAGCAAGTTTTGCTAGACATCAGCCAAAAAAACAAACAATACATGAAATGAGGGAAGTGGCTCAGTTAAGCGATCATTAAACTGCATATGACAAATGGCACAGAAAAAGCCTGTGGATTACATTACCCATTGAAAATGTTCCACTACATGAACTTAGAAACAATTGTTTTTAAAGAAACAATTCAGATACCTCAAATTAAAATTAAAAGCATGCTGCTGTTTTGAAAACTTTCTGGTTTTCGCTACTTACTAATACACCACTTACTGCTCTGGCATGAAGCTAAGTGAGAAGATGAAATGAATGTTGATGTAACAGACTAGTAAACTAATTTAAGGATTCACTGCAACCATTATACCATACAGACAATATTGCAATACAGAAGCTTTTACTTTACATTACTATTCTTCGCATGGGTCTCAAGAGCAACATGAATCCCAATTAAACTATCTGCTGTCTATACAAGTCTGAAAAATACAATGGAGATACCTGGCTACCAAGAACATAAAACTTTAATCTCAGTTTTAGAATAATTAGATAGCACTCCCTTTTAAACTGATTAAAGTACAGACATTTCTCTTTAAACTCCTAACCACTCCTTCCTGTCCTCAGTACCACAAGAGTGCTTAACTAGTGAGGCAGACAAGCAGCCCCCTAGTCCTTTCTTGAAGTCACACATAAAATCCAAACTGATGTATTGTTTCTATCAATGTTATCAATTATAAACTCCCTCACAGCAATATAATCTAATTAATACACTGCTGTTGTGAGGTCCATATGTCTATTATTGCTGGTTAAGATGTGTAGAATAAAAGTCTACAGTCTACATTTGTGGGAAATAATGATTAATATGCAGAAGCACTAATATGCAGAAGTTAGGAGTTTTATAAGAATGAAAGTTGGGAAGCACGGTGCTTTTGCAAGCATCAGCTTCAGATCTCAGGTACCACTGGGTTTACCATCTGGTATCCCTCACTGCATTCAGCTCTTAACTGCTAACATAGGCAAGCAACTATACTTCAGAAGGACTGATAAAATAATGAAGAGTCCTTTAATCTACAGGAAACCATTGTAGTCAATTTATAAGAAATATTGCATCCCTTTGTAGGATGTGTAATTATTTTCTATTAATCATGTGCTATAAAGCTACATTATGTGGTTATTCTGTTATCACTAGAAAGAGGCCTGCAGTCAGCTCCTGACAATGTTAGGTAATTACTAACACAAAGCTTCTTTCTCCTTATGTAGAAACGCTATCAAGATCCAGAGGTGCTGTGATGCTCGCTGTATGAAAATAACTCTCCAAAGAAATTCAATAACTGCAAAATGAATTGCTCCAAGGCAAACAGAGGGATAGGAGAGGGGGGCAGGGCCAGATCCAGCCGCCCTGCAATGAGGAGAATGCACAAGTGTGCGGCCACGCTCTGCCATGTGACCGGGAGCACATTTGCCATACCAGGCAATGTTAGCAGGGCTGGGGGGAGGAGGGGGCCACCACAATCCCTGGAAGACAAGCACCAGGGCAATGGAATATATTGTGCCCAATAATATGAAACAACAACCTTACCAAATGACCAAATGCTTTCTAAGCTACTTCTGCAATTCCACTGTCATAGAGTGGCTTATTTTTTTCCCTCGCAGAAATTTATTAACCAAAGTGAAGTAATTTCTCAGGGCAGCAAGGAACAGGTTATGACTTAACATGCTGGCAAAACATTCTCTGTACAGCATGCTTTGATAGCAGGGGGGGAAAAATCCCATCAGGGTTTACAGTTCCCTTAAATGCTTTCAAGTGAACAGTGTGAGCAGGCACTTCTCCTTGTCCTCATCCCACCAATTTCACTGCACTGATGTGTATGTACCCATGACTCCAACAGAAATTGCTCATAAAAGCTTTTGCACTGGGGAAGACAAAATAGTTAGAAACACACTGTTTTCTACAGATATCTTTTAAATTCAAGATTTTAGTCCTCTATAGAATACAATTCTGGCATGCAAAAAGAGAAAATTTCCAATACAGTCTCTACCTTTAGAACAGATCCTCTGCCTAAATTACGTTCTCCAGATGCTTTGCACCATATTAACTTCTACTGACTTCAGCAAAAGTTGAGAACATCTGGTTCTTGTAAAATTAGTCCCCATTGTTAAATACATATGGTACGGTTTTTCATGTTTGTGAAATGGTTTTTTTAATTTATTTTGTTTTTTGAGAAGAGCTGCTGAAAATCATCATTGTGTTTCAATGCCTAGAAGAAAACAATGCAGTGGTATTTAAAAAAAAAAAAACACACAACTGAAGTGGGTGAATTCAACATTTTTCTCCTTCCCTCTTCCAGTGGAGTTGTGAGTAATATTCACTGAATACCTGCAAACCTTAAAACTCAAAAGCAAAAGATATCTATAGCCTTCTTTGGGGTTAAAATAAGTAGCCTTTACTATCAAGCTAAATATGTGTGGGAAGCAGAGATAAATTTCAAAGAATATCCTGGGGGGCAATTTTGGCAAGAAAATATTTTAAAACATCTTTAATTCATCCAGGAGATTCACACTAGCTAAAAAGTTTTAGAACTTCCTTTGGTGTAATTGTTGAATGATACACTATCAACCAGGGAGCAGTTTTGGCACAGAACAGCATTTTCTCTAAAAAGCAGAGAATGACAAATGCTTTAGATAAGTGAATGAGACTTCTTCACAGGTAGTAGAGTTGTTTTAAGACAGCAATAAAATGGTCATCTTTAAAAATATAAGCCTCAGATTTATTGTATGGTTGCATTATTAAGTTTTATTTCCCACAATAACATGAGACAAAATAGACACCAATTAAAGATTTCCAATATAAATCATGGTAAGCAGACTGAATTCTGAACCAAAAGTGTCCCCAGAAAACACCTTGGAACAATAAAAAGGCCATTTTACTTTCCATTAGATGACCCAAGGCCAAATTTTTTACTAATAAGGTAGGTAAAGGCTTACATATTATCAGTATGCAATCCAGCAGACCTGGAGCCACTTCACATTAGTCTTAACTAACCTTCTATCTAAAGGCCTTCAGTTTTATCTTGTGTTTAGACATGCATTTATTCACCTCTCCTCCCATGAGGAATATACCTAAACAAGCCAGAGAAAGGGTAATACAAAACTTCAGTGTAGCATTTGAGTTTTGATCAGAAGCATCCCACTCAAGTGAATCTCCCAATGCTCCCACTTTCCCCACATTGGCTAACTCTGCAGGGCACACACACTACATTTATTTGAGACTAAAATGGAAGATACAATTGAATGTACTCTAACCACTAATTTGTTCTCATTCCACAAAACCAAGCTAGACCTCTTCAGACATCAAGAAGCTTTCAGAAAGCATTTTGTGGACACCAGGGCCTCAAGCACTAAGTGTTTCACTCTGCAAATCTGCTCCTATTGGTATTCCCTGTTTGCTAGGGAAGTCACAGGCAGTATGGTCATGGAAACAGAAATTACCCTTAAATACAGATCTCAGTATGCTCAGCCAGAAAACAGCCTGAGTAATGAAACACTCAGGATTTTAGTATGCCTTTGATATCTTTTTGAAAAAATACTGAATAAACACATTTTATTAAGCTTATACAGATAGTGTACAAAATGCTCACAGTGATTCTGAAACAGCTGCATTATTAAGTTGCACTTTTATTTCATAAGCAGTAACCTGAGCTATGGAGATTCTTTGTTTGTCTTTTCAATAAGTAAAAAATACAGGTTGAGATGTGAGCATTTTAACAGAAATTTATTGCATTGAAAGAACAAAAATCTGCCATGCTGGAAACCTACAATCACTGAATAAAAGGTAATCTAAACACCAAATTAATGCTCTACTTTCATAAAAAATTCTAGAGCAAAAGGTTAAGTCACAGATGAGATTTCCATGACTCATAAATATCAGAGTGAACAGTGTTGGCATGTAATGAAATAATAACAGGTAAGGAGAATTCCAGTTAGAGATATAATTTCTGATTTTAACATTATTTGCTATTTTAATAAAAATATAAATAAGATGGATATTAAATTAGCTTTAAAATAAAGAAATGTCTGTAATTTTACTAAGCAGGTGCCTGCTAACATATAGGTAAATTTTCATTATTACTTGCTTTTGGCCAATGAAATTATGGAATTTCACAACACAAAACATACACCTAAAGCAAACAAACCCTTACTGCTAGTGTTGCACTTGCATAAATTGTGCATATGAAATTTAGGAAAAAGATTAGAGCTACCTTCATTCACAGTTATCTTTGTTTCTGGAAATTGATTTCTTGAGTAGACCTATGGAAGATTTATAAAAATGATTGCTATATCATGGTCTGTTTTCCCATTTATCACATGGGCTTGAAAGCAAAAGCAAGCCCATAATTGAGCAGGAGTTAAGAACAATTATCCTTTCAGCAAACAGGACTCCCAAGTGTTACATTTCTAATAGTCAATATTAACTAAAAAATGATATTAAAGAGTCCCTTTATCATTAGAACTATAAAATATTTTTTTACTCTGTAATGGAATAGAGGTATATAGTTTTCTGAAAGTTCACATCATTCATAGCCTAAGTCATAAAAGACACTTGAATATTCAAGGTACTATAAATTAATAATAATAATATTATATCTGTACATATACATTGATCAATTAATCTGAAAAGTTAACTACTTTTTTAAATAAAGAAAAGTTAACCAGTAGTTAACTGAGAATAGTCCTGTTAATTCTGCTCAGATTAAAAACTCAACTTTTGAGAGAAACTCTCAAAGGTAGGAAAACTTAGACAAAAGTTGGGAGTGGTTTTATTGGGGTTTTTGTTGGCTTGGGGGTTTTTCTTGTAAAAAAAAAGGTAGTTTTTGAATGCACCTTTAAAACAAGAAAAACATGCTTTTCTACAGTAATTACACTAATCGGGCACAGGTATCTCTGTTGTCAGAGTATGAGCTCATGCTCATTGAACTAACATTGAATTTTGATGCTCAGTTTAAAGCAAATTATGGGGGACTTATCTTTGCAGAATGCTTAGCTATTTTAAGAAGTAAACACTGCCAAATTGAAACCATGCTCATTTTTCTAAAAGGCATTCACCTAGAAACTTACATGTAGCATACTGCTCCACTTGCTTTATTTAAACTCTATAAATGCCAAAATTTGCTAAACCGATTCATAATTATTTCTGTTGTACTAATGATCTCTCTTCTTGGAAACAAAATCGTCACTTTTACCCTAATTTCTATAAAGGTATGTGAAAAGCTGGTAAAAATATATTGCTTTGGCATAACTATTTCTGGGAGAGATGAATATCTATCTTATCACATTCATCAGAGCATTTACATTTCACTGTAAAACAAAGAACTATTACATGTTGCACAAATATGCTTGATATTTTGCTAATGCTTCACCCCTCCTACTATAACACTACTATACCTATACTTACTTCCTTACCAGCAAAATGTGATTTTCAAGAGCAATGTTCACACGTGGCTGACATATGATAGAAAGGCAATAAAGCCATAGCTAGGTTCAGCTGAAGCTGAATTTATGACACCATTTTGGATCCATACACATAACCCTCTGTCAGTACCTGCATCTCTTATTTTCAACCACTAGATGGTGTGAAAAAATAAAAAAATTGCCTAGAATGCCTGCCGACTGCCACAAAATTCAAGTATTAATGTAGTGGATTAAGAAATATTTTAAAAGAAAAGTCTTGACCCGCTTCAGGGTGGCTGGGCTCACTTTTCCTTTGGTTATATTTTCACTTACCAAACAAAGAGCTCATAAATGACCAGACCTTGAAACTGAATCAAGTGGAAGGTTAAGATGGATAATTCTCTGGCACTTTGCCCTCCGAGGACCCTAAATTCCGAGCTGACAGTAGTGGCCAACACTCATTTTTCCGAAAAAGCTGTAACAATCTTTAAGCGAAACAGGGCCAAATTTTCTGGGCTATATTTTGGAGTGGAAATCAATCCAGAGAGAGAAAATCTATATATCTGGAGCAGTAGCAAGCCTGTTTCAAGGACCGATTACGGATTTATCACGGCATGGCAACAAGTCAGTTGATATACACACGACAGCTTAAACTACTGTTTTTTTTATTCTGCTCCATTTTTTAAATTAAATTCCTCACTTTTTTGGGGAAGGAGTAGCAAACAATTTTTTTCACCTACAAGATGAAGATTAAGATTTTATAGTCCCCATACTGTACCCAGAGAGCACAACCCACAAAGAGGCCAAACCCATGCAGCGGAATCCATTTCGCTCATGGGCTTTTTGAGGGGAGGAAGAGAGGTAAGAGGTGGTTGTTTTAAATTAGAACAATTCTTTAGTGCTGAATAACTGATGGAAAGTTTGCCAACCCAAGAGCGCTATTCAGCCTTTAGTAATGCAATTCAGTTATTAGCTTAAGTGATGATGAAATACCTCAAAAGACATACATGGTCAAACTACTATTAGTAATATATCTTCTATATTCTTATATAGGACTATCCTTCTATCCATAAATCTTAAATTTATTTAAAACAGAAGCTGTTACATTTATTATCGAGAAACATACTTAAAGGTATCACAGAAGATTTAAAGCAATTGTGACAAAACTTAAGAGTTTGAAACTAAGACAAATAAAGTCTTTAGCTTTCATGCACCTACTTGTGTATTTCAATGGCCTACATATTTCTGGCACTAATTACCCTGAATGGCAATTAGATCTATATTCTACACATGTTTTTAAAGGTAGATTTTTTCAATGAGAACTTTAAAAGCTCAGGGTTTTTTCTTATACGTGGGGAACATAAATTTCCTTTGATTTATTTTTCAGAAGTAGACTTCAATGGACCATGAAATATATATTTTAGAAGAGGTTTTGGTTTTGTTAGAGAGGTTAAGGAAAAACAAGCAAATTAACCAACATTAATGTAGAATAAAATTTCATGCTTATACTTCATGCTTGTATTTCATGCTTAGCGTCAATTCAGATTAAAGGAATTATATTTCTCATTTGCTTTGCAAATAGGAAAGTTTGCAATTAAAAATTGCCCAAATCTGTCAGAGCAAACAAATTTGGAATCTGAGCTGTCAGAACAATTACAGTATACATACAAAGATGAAAGCATAGTTCAAAAAAGCACATCTTCTGCAGCAAGATCCCAAAAAAGTCAGAATTAGCACAGTCAGGAATATAAAACAGGAAACAAAAAGCATAACATACAAGATAACTTAGAATTCTACAAGGTTAACTTCTGCAAGCAGAAAGCACATTGTCTCCTGTTAAATCAGTTAACAAATGGTAGCCAAGATTTAACAAGTAAATAAACATGCTTTTAAGTTAATTCCTGTTACACAGCTATGTTTTAAATGTGGTTATAGTTCATTTGACAAAATAATTAATTGCAATGAATATCTGATTGCAAACAAAGGATCTGAAAGGGAGTGCCAGTTTCCCCCCATAGAACTGTGGGAATGTGTCCTTCTGCCATGGCTCTCTTTTTACAATTACATAGTCCCAGCAGTACCTCATACCTTGCTGAGAATGTAGATAACGTCACCCCGTTTAAATGTCAGCTCATCAGGTACATCTCCTGTGCAGTCCCACAAACCTAGATAGAAATTGGCATAATCGATGTTTTCGCTATCTGCAAAGAAAACAGCATCTAATTAGAAAAGGATAAAGACTGTGGGACTAAAGTTACACTTTAAATCTCCAGATAGTACAATGCAATTTATTAGCACACATTTCTTACTTCTTTTTTTTTTAGAAACATCTCCTCCATACCACAAAAGCAAGTAGAAAACAAGTTTAATGTGCAAGCCCTTCACTGGCAAGTTGCATCACTGAGAAACATGTAGCTACAGGTTTTCAAAGCATTTCCCAGCTGCAACTTAATGCACCTAGTTTTCCTCTACTAGTACATTTCTAGCTAGCCATATATGTATCTCAACTTGAAACTGATAAAATTGTTAGAATATAATTAATAATAATCTGTGAAAGGAAGCCAAAGTAAGTATTTTGTGATACGCTCCCCCTCCTTCTCCTGTTCCAACAAAATTAAAGAGCTTCTCTGAGAACCTTTGAGATAATCCTTGATTGTTCCTTGTGAAATATTAGAGAACTTGGAAACTGTTGCTGAAGTTGCATTTCAAAAATATTTGTGTCAGCTCCAGTTTAGGACATTAAGCTCTGGCTAAACATGCAACTACACTATAGTCATAAACTCATCCTTCTAACAGCATAAGCACAATGGATGTGCTGTGTTCAAGCTGCCATACAGACCATTAACTGATTGATTATTTAGCACTCTTTGCTCTGTAATACGGCAATAACACAGTAATAAATGCTTTGTCATACATTTACAATACAGAGTACATCTATTGAAACACAGCGCTCACACACAGTTAAATACACTGGGTGCTTCTGTTACACTGCAAACTATTTCCTGTTTTTAATTCCATGAGAATGGAGTGTGATGAGTTAATGCAAAAAGAATGTAAGCAATACCACTAAGATGACCAGTTACATTATGTATACACTAACCAGACAGAATGTATATGTACTAATAATTTACATCACTGGAAAGCTATCTTCTAATTCTGATAACATAAATATCACTGAACTGGCTGGATCAAGGCTGTCATCTTAGTTTTGTTATATGATCCTTGAACAGCAGGCTTGCTGGGTATTCCAACATATACCAGTTACATTTGCATGTCGTTAGCACTCTACACCTTATTTATAGTTTACAATTTAATCATGATTGGTTCACTTTATTACAGAAAAAATCATGTTAAAATATCAAGTATCAAGTGATAGAAAGCATCACGTTATAAAAAAACCAGCGGTGTTCAACTTGTGCTCTTCCCTATTTTGGCAAATACTTAGATCTGAATTTTAATACACTGGATGAGCAAGAAGAGCTTGTTTTCTATTTCTCCATTTCAGTCTGTGTTCTGTGCTATTTTATTTGGATGGCAATACTGTCATAAGGCTAAGTATTCACAACCTTGAATTTAAAGTTGTAATGCCAATTACCCACCATTTAATTTTCCATAAACTGGTGATTAGGAGCTACGACTTCCTATGTAGCACTAGGGGGCGTTCTGGCTGCCAGTGCCGGAATTCTTCTGTCCTTGCCCCCAAAAGCAGCAACTAGATACACGTACGTATAAAGCTCCCAACCACTCAGAAATATGAGATTTGGTTACTACGCCTAGACATTATCATTTCAAGATGAAGGCAGAATCAGTTTGAAATGCTGCTCCTCCAAATTTTGGCCCTTCCTAATTTTTAGTCCATTATTTGCCAATTTAGCATTAGACAATTACAAAGAGTAACACAGGTTAGCGAGAAATTAATTTGTGATAAATATTAAATCAGAATCTCTCCTCCATCTTTTGATATCATACTGATCACAGTTCCCAACCCTTATCTTGTAAAAGATAACATAAACCCACATGAGTATAAACTAAAAGATCTATTTCAGTATATCCTGCCTTTCAAATCTTTCAGCAGTTAGCTCATTGATTTGGTTTAAAATATGTTAATCAGGATTTTTACTTCTTCAGAACTGCACTGAAAAAAAAAAAAAAAAGACTTTTCATGCTGACCTTTACTGCTTTGAGCTCTGTTCTTAGCTTTGTGTGCCTGAATTAACTCCTGTTAACACTAATGGGAGATGCAACAGAAGAGACACTACAGAGGGTGAGACACATCTCTCCCTATACGTTCACCATGAGCATTTAATTGACTCTTAAAGTGGGAAAGCAAATCAGCTAAGAACATGGCAACACTGGAAAAGATGCATTTTAAAATAAGCTTACTGCAACAATGGATATTGACCACAGACTAACCAGGGCTCTGTGCCCTCATTTGTGAATTCAACATAAGCCAGGGTCATTTAAATCACAAAGCCACATTTTTCAGAACATATACCAGTATAGCAGGAGCACAGAAACAAAAAAAAGAAAGTGGCAATGTAAGTTTGCAAACAATTATGCTGGTCTTCCAAGAAGTGTTAATTTCAAATTTAAAAACCTCTCTCATGCCCACCAGCACAAATTTCCCCAAACTGTGTAAGGGCAAATACACACGAATAAAAGATAATTGTAAATGTAACTTCAGATTTTATATATCTTAAGTGAATAATGCTTCATAATATGATTCATAGTGCCTCACAAACAGAGGTGTAGAATGAAAAAAAGTTGCAAAAACCTCTGCAAAACAGGAGCCCCTTCTTTCTTACTTCAGTCCCTCTTCCAGTTTGAGAAGACCCTGACAAATTTCATTTTATTGCCTCTGAAGAATGGTATAAAACAAAACCGGGGGCCTGCGTAAAGGAATTTTTTATTTATATGATAATGAAATATTGTGGAGCTTCTTAAACACAGGTAATACCTGAAAACAGATGGATTTAGCATCAAGAACTTATGTGGTCATTAGAGTTCAAATTCAAAAGGTATTGATTTTCTGGCATTACTCTGTCACAATTACACTCTATTCTCATATGCTATGAAATGTCATGTGCCTTAAAAATACTATGATGGCATAATGGCTAAACTGAAGTCTGTCATATTTTAAAGTTTCTGCCACTTAGGCCACAAATACAAATAAGACATGATCAAAAAAAAGGTAAGCGTGTGGCAGAGGGCAGAAAGCAGTTTGCATTTACCTACCCACTGCTTTTAAGATTACCAGGGACAAGAAATGGGTGAGCAAGATTTTGGAAAGGTTTTTTCTTCCAAAAATACTTCTTTTATTCTAGGACAGCTATCTGGATGAACTACTATCCAACAGTTTCCAATACTCTTCCAAAAAGAATTCCTCATGGCTTTCTTCTGCCATCTCTGTTTTTCCAGTAACAGTATTAGGAACAATATATATTTCTGTCCAAAATACTGATAAAAACACTTCAGAGTTTGACAGATCAAAAGGCAATGCTGCCAGTCTCTTTGACAGTAGTCTCAGACTGCTTATTTCACTGAAAAACGCTGGCATCTGACAACACATCCTTGAAGAAAGAAAGGTGAACAGTTCAGGTAAAAAAACCTGACAAATATATCACTCAAACATGCAACACAAATATTACTGTTTAAAACTTAAGAATGCCCATGGATTCTTCAAGGGGAAAAAATTATAATACTATTCTAAAAACCACAATAGACATTGGGAGAAAAAAATATGAAAAAAATATGAAAATGCACTACCTAAAACATTAGAATAAATGTGATTGTGCCTAATTTTCATTAGTCTTCCATTTCAACACTGGTGGCTTCTAAGTTAGCAAAACCTACTATGGTAGTGATTTAGAGATAGTAATTATATTATTTGCCTACACATCACTTGTGGAATGAAGGAATATATATGTATGCTTTCCTTTCACAACCCTGGTCCACTGCCTAGTATATTAAGCAGCTGGCCATTCTGACTCATATTCTTCAAATCATTAATAAGATTCTTCAAAAGTTAATAGCACCAGATTTGAAGACTACTTAACAATATTTGAAAAATACAAATTGTACCCCTTTTATTAATGATGCGCTCAATATTTACCAAACTGAAGGTTTAAAGATGGAGATACAGCTGAAGTTCAAAATTAATGCTACCAGAATGAATGTTTCCCGCAAGTGACTCTTGGTGTTGAGTCTCAATGCCCACACAAGACAAACTCTGTTAAGGAACACTGGTATTTGTTAGTTCTGATGATGTCCTAAACTGCAAAAAATGCCTTACTTGCACTTTATCCCACAGGCCAGAAAAGTTAGGAAATAAGGGAAAAATAATTACAGTGTATTTATTTGAACTCAAACTCTAATTTAGCCCAAGCTATTCAGTATTATCTTTTACTGCTCCTTAGTTAGTCTAAAATCAAGATATTTACACTGATACAGCACAAAACATGACACTTCTTGAAACAGTGATTGTGGAAAAGATAATGGGTAGATAGTCATAGCAAGAAAGACCAAGTAAGCCATAACTGAAACTCTTCAATGCTTTGGTATTTTTTAAGTAATTAGGTCACTACCAATTAATGTAAAGCTACCCAGCAGCAACAGTCTGCATCAAGAGCGACGGAATAAGAACTCAAGTCTGCCAGTTAGCTGAAGCAGAGATGTGGTAAGGCAAGAAAAGAGTAGGAAAAAAAAAGAAACCTTTTTTGTACTTAGCCTGAGCTCACAGACAATTTACAGAATATTTTCTGTGAAGTTCAGGTTTAGTAAAATTAGGCAATAAATTAAATTTAAGAATTTATGCCCTGTTTGTGTGGACAATCATAAAATATTCTTGAGTCAAATCAGATACTTATTATGTGATGCCCATCAGAAATAGTCATGTTAACTCAGCCCTAAAGTCAAACCAATTACTAGTATTAAATAGTGAACTATGTAAGATCAGATGAGAAAGTTATTGCTTGGAATGAATCTGATATCTGGGGGTAACTGCTCTGGTATTTTCAAATACATTACACAAATACTAGTCAGATTGATAGGGCTGTTCTCACAGCAGTTAAAACTTTTGAAAACTGTAGATGCTAAGGTTTTGATTTCTTAAAAGTATGACCAATTGGAACTTCAGGAAGATACGTTAGTGAAAAAAACCAATGCTGTTGGCAACTTTATAATTGGATTGACCCCATGCTCCATTATGACAACACATTCTTATAATTACAGTAATGTCTAAATGAGTACTAAATATTAAGGCTGTAATGAGTCATGTTGTTTTACACATGTTTTTAGCACAGCACAATGCTAACAGCATCTGATGACTTGGCTCTTGTTTCCTTTCCAAGAAAAGCAACCCAAAACTCCTCACAGCAACCTGTTCCTGCTTTCCTGTATGGGTCAGGAAATCAGGCCTCTGTTTCCTCTCCACATGTTGCAACAGGAAGAGCACTGCAGAGCTACTTCCTAAAGGAACTCTTCTTGCCCACCCTTTCCTTGACAGCCCTGAAAGAATTATGTGTATTATGTACGATGGGGGAAGGAGAGCCAGACTGCATGTCAGTGCAGGTCACAGTTACAATGCAGCAGATCTCAAAAAGGTGTAAGGTCTGATAAGGAGCAGTCTTCTCTACTTGCTGTGTCAAATCACCAATAGTTTATCTAAAGGTCTGTGCCCTTGAAACACAAATATATCTTGTTTTTAAGCATAACTGGAAATACCTTTCTGTCAAGAAAAGTTGTCTGGCCATATGACTTTACATGGTGTATGCAGTTATTTTTCCAGTCCCAGAGATAATTAGCACAAGGGCAGTTTGCCAAGCTAAAGCTGAGAGAATATCCTTCACAGCCTTTCTGGGCATTTGTGTCCTTTTCCAATTTTTATGCTGCTGTCACTGGACTCTGGCATTTCTTACCCAATTCATTTGCTTTCTGTGGTAATCATATGCAATGAAGATATGCATGGCCAACATTTAAACAGGCTGCAGATCAATTAGTGGTCTTAAGTTTATCTGATTTTTATCAAAGAAGACAGAGCTTTGGGTCGATTGTCAGAGCCTGTGTCAAGTTGACCTTTTCAGAGATGTCTACATTGCCAGTCCCTTGGGCAACTTGTTGTCCCCTGTTAGTCTCTGAATGGCAGAAGTCTGTTCTGCTCAAGCACAAAGTATACACAGATGTCTATATTACATTCTTATAGGTTTGACAGCAACTGCATGTTGTATCTATAAACTGTCCTTTAGCAGTGACACTTCCTCAATGATGATAAGCTAATTTATGCAACTAAATCTCCTTTGTGCAGAAATGAAAGCTAATTGAGTCATTACAAAGTAATTCAGGAAGGAATACCTTGTATAAATTGGCTTACTTTATAAATCCTTCTCGAGTGGTTTTCATGCATCCTAAGTGGTGCTAAGCAGTTTTGCTGCCATCACATACTCGGGTAAAAAGGCAGCTTTATAGAGCTATAAAAACATTATTTTAAAACAGCAAATGGAAGAGACAAGAAAATAAAGGTAAAAAGAAAGAGCATATGCAAAATAAAGAAGAAAGGTTTTTAATACCTGAATCAGTGTTAACATCCTCCTGGCTCTCTTTTCTTGGCACTTCAACATTTGAAGGAACCCGTTCTTCTGCAAAACACATAACTGCAGATGAAACTCTGAAGGGACACCTCAGCTGACAGGAATTACAGCCCCCATCAGTCCAAAAGCCACACTCTACATTTCCAGATTGTAAACCCTGTTTACTATTTTACATTTATACAGAAGTTGGAACATTGTTATTTCTGTGGTTTCCCCCACCCATCCAAACACTCCAGGAGCTTTCTTTCAAAATCTCAATTGCAAACATCTGTTTCCCTTTACACTCTGCTCTGAAGGCAATCACATAGAGAGCTGCAGTTCTGCTGTTCTTCAGTCATTCTGAGACAATTAGAATGAGGGTCATCTTCTGCTACGTGCACTTCTTGACAGGATAAAGAAAATGAAACCAAGGATTGAAAAAGTATCCCCAGCCCATGAAAGAACTCAGTTCTTAAGAGCAGTATGCAGAGAAGGCAGAAGACATCTCACCTTCAGCCCTGTCCTACAGACACACTAGCTTGACACCTGCATGATGGGAACACAGCCACTATAGATGCCATGCCTTCGCTGCTCCTGCCCACTGTGCCTGAACATAGTTTTCAGCAAGCCAGACCATATAAAAAAAATTAGTGCAAGTTTAGGGACAAGAAAAGAGAAAGCCTGGCAGCGAT
Organism: Empidonax traillii; assembly: GCF_003031625.1. NCBI lineage: Eukaryota > Metazoa > Chordata > Aves > Passeriformes > Tyrannidae > Empidonax > Empidonax traillii. Next base: position 1,897,285 of record NW_020955210.1, read on the forward strand.
TGGCTCTGAGGCATGTTTTCTGGCTAGCAGGCTTGGAACACGCTGAAATCCCCACAGGCAATTTCAAAAGATGTGCTCCATACTTCCTGTCCAGCACAGACAGGGAACTCGCTCATGCCCAGACCCTCATTTAAGTAAATCCACACTCCACTCAGTACGGGGAAGTCAGATCTGCTTCTCACATGTCACAGTCAACAATTCTGTTGATGAGGCAAAAAAGGGAAAAAACTATGAGGTTTTTAGCTGTATTCTGTCTTTAGGTTCATAAGGAAGTAGAAACAAATTTTTCTTTGTATTTACAGTATATCAAAACTGACAAGGCTGTTGTACGAATAAGGAAATAGTATATTGATAAACCCACTTCTCAAACAAGAACTGGACTTTTAATACTTTTAAATTATTTGCCTTTGCTAGTCATCACATCTTATGCAGATAGTTATGCTTTTTTTTAAGCACACATTTCAGCAACTAATTTTGATATTTTACTAATGACAGACAACAAAGAACTCACAGCTTTTAAAATGATCCTTATTGTGCAACTTTTATGTAATTGCCCATTTACTTTGACAAAGAGTGAATTTTATATGAAAAGTTCAAAGGATTTTTAGCCTTGTAAAAATTTAATCTATCCACAAGACTGTTCTTGCAAACATTAAAGCAGATGTTTAAAGCACGAGAGTAGACCTGTTGGGAATGAGTATGCATAATTGCTGCTAACCTCTATACACAGTCCTACAA